>NC_091361.1:23902966-24044196 GCF_038502225.1 Cherax quadricarinatus
AAGAAGTGTTCACAGAGGAGACAGAAGGGGCTCCAGAAAGACGGAGAGGTGGGGCACACCACCATGTGCTGGACACAGTGCACACAACCGAGGAAGAAGTGAAGAGGCTTCTGAGTGAGCTAGATACCTCAAAGGCAATGGGGCCAGATAACATCTCCCCATGGGTATTGAGAGAGGGAGCAGAGGCGCTATGTGTACCCCTAACAACAATATTCAATACATCTATCGAAACAGGGAGATTGCCTGAGGCATGGAAGACAGCAAATGTAGTCCCAATCTTTAAAAAAGGAGACAGACATGAAGCATTAAACTACAGACCAGTGTCACTGACATGTATAGTATGCAAAATCATGGAGAAGATTATCAGGAGAAGAGTGGTGGAACACCTAGAAAGGAATGATCTCATCAGCAGCAGCCAACATGGTTTCAGGGAAGGGAAATCCTGTGTCAAAAACCTACTGGAGTTCTATGACATGGTGACAGCAGTAAGACAAGAGAGAGAGGGGTGGGTGGATTGCATATTCTTGGACTGCAAGAAGGCGTTTGACACAGTTCCACACAAGAGATTGGTGCAAAAACTGGAGGACCAAGCAGGGATAACAGGGAAGGCACTGCAGTGCATCAGGGAATACTTGTCAGGAAGACAGCAGCGAGTCATGGTACGTGGCGAGGTGTCAGAGTGGGCACCTGTGACCAGCGGGGTCCCACAGGGGTCAGTCCTAGGACCAGTGCTGTTTCTGGTATTTGTGAACGACATGACGGAAGGAATAGACTCTGAGGTGTCCCTGTTTGCAGATGACGTGAAGTTTATGAGAAGAATTCACTCGATCGAAGACCAGGCAGAACTACAAAGGGATCTGGACATGCTGCAGACCTGGTCCAACAATTGGCTCCTGGAGTTCAATCCCACCAAGTGCAAAGTCATGAAGATTGGGGAAGGGCAAAGAAGACCGCAGACGGAGTACAGTCTAGGGGCCAGAGACTACAAACCTCACTCAAGGAAAAAGATCTTGGGGGTGAGTATAACACAAGGCACATCTCCTGAAGCGCACATCAATCAAATAACTGCTGCAGCATATGGGCGCCTAGCAAACCTCAGAACAGCATTCCGACATCTTAATAAGGAATCGTTCAGGACCCTGTACACCGTGTACGTTAGGCCCATATTGGAGTATGCGGCACCAGTTTGGAACCCACACCTAGCCAAGCACGTAAAGAAACTAGAGAAAGTGCAAAAGTTTGCAACAAGACTATTCCCAGAGCTAAGAGATATGTCCTACGAGGAGAGGTTAAGGGAAATCAACCTGACGACACTGGAGGACAGGAGAGATAGGAAGGACATGATAACGACATACAAAATACTGAGAGGAATTGACAAGGTGGACAAAGACAGGATGTTCCAGAGATTGGACACAGTAACAAGGGGACACAGTTGGAAGTTGAAGACACAGATGAATCACAGGGATGTTAGGAAGTATTTCTTCAGCCACAGAGTAGTCAGTAAGTGGAATAGTTTGGGAAGCGATGTAGTGGAGGCAGGATCCATACATAGCTTTAAGCAGAGGTATGATAAAGCTCACGGCTCAGGGAGAGTGACCTAGTAGCGATCAGTGAAGAGGCGGGGCCAGGAGCTCGGACTCGACCCCCGCAACCTCAACTAGGTGAGTACAACTAGGTGAGTACACACACACACATACACACACACACACACACACACACACACACACACACACACACACACACACACACACACACACATACATACACACGCGAAAGGGACTACTTAGTAGGAACAATCCAGTCTGAGGGACATAAGGTGATAATTGCAGTAATGTACAACCCACCACAGAACTGCAGGAGGCCAAGAGAAGAATACGAAGAGAGCAACAGAGCAATGATCGACACACTAGCCGAGGTGGCCAGGAGAGCACACATGGGGGGAGCAAAGTTACTAGTTATGGGTGATTTCAATCACAAGGAGATTGACTGGGAAAACCTGGAGCCCCATGGGGGTCCCGAAACATGGAGAGCCAAGATGATGGATGTGGTACTGGAAAACCTCATGCATCAACATGTTAGAGACACTACCAGAGAGAGAGGAGAGGATGAACCAGCAAGGCTGGACCTTGTATTCACCATGAGTAGTTCGGACATCGAGGGTATCATGTATGAAAGGCCCCTGGGAGCTAGTGATCATGTGGTTCTGTGCTTCGACTACATAGTTGAGCTCCAAGTGGAGAGAGTAGCAGGAATAGGCTGGGAAAAACCAAACTACAAAAGGGGGAACTACTCAGGCATGAGGAACTTCCTTCAAGACATTCAGTGGGAGAGGGAACTGACAGGAAAACCAGTACAAGAAATGATGGACTATGTAGCAGCAAAATGCAAGGAGGCAGAGGAGAGGTTTGTTCCCAAGGGAAACAGAAATAATGGGAAGAACAGAACGAGTCCTTGGTTCACCCAAAGGTGTAGGGAGGCAAAAACTAGGTGTACTAGAGAATGGAAAAGGTACAGAAGACAGAGAACTCAGGAAAATAAAGAAATCAGCCGAAGAGCCAGAAACGAATATGCACAGATAAGAAGGGAGGCTCAGAGACAATATGAAAATGACATAGCATCAAAAGTAAAGACTGACCCGAAGCTGTTGTACAGCCACATCAGGAGGAAAACAACAGTCAAGGACCAGGTAATCAGACTGAGGAAGGGTGATGGGGAATTCACAAGAAACGACCAAGAGGTATGTCAGGAGCTCAACACAAGATTTAAAGAGGTATTTTCAGTGGAAAGCAGTAGGACTCCAGGAAATCAGAACAGGGGCGCACACCAGCAAGTGCTGGATGAGGTACATATAACCAAGGAGGAGGTGAAGAAGCTGCTATGCGAACTTGACACCTCAAAGGCGGTGGGACCAGACAACATCTCTCCATGGGTCCTTAAAGAGGGAGCAGAGATATTGTGTGAGCCATTAACAAAGATCTTCAACACATCATTTGAAACTGGGTAACTCCCTGAGGTATGGAAAATGGCAAATGTAGTCCCAATTTTTAAAAAGGGAGACAGACATGAGGCACTAAACTACAGACCTGTATCACTAACGTGTATAGTATGCAAGGTCATGGAGAAGATCATCAGGAGGAGAGTGGTGGGGCACCTGGAAAGAAACAAGTGTATAATTGACAACCAGCATGGTTTCAGGGAAGGAAAATCCTGTGTCACAAACCTACTAGAGTTTTATGACAAGGTGACAGAAGTAAGACAAGAGAGAGAGGGGTGGATCGACTGCATATTTTTGGACTGCAAGAAGGCCTTCGACACAGTTCCTCACAAGAGGTTACTGCAAAAGCTAGAGGATCAGGTACACATAACAGGAAAGGCACTGCAATGGATCAGAGAATACCTGAGAGGGAGGCAACAACGTGTCATGGTATGCGACGAGGTGTCAGAGTGGGCGCCTGTGACAAGCGGGGTTCCACAGGGGTCAGTCCTAGGACCTGTGCTGTTCTTGGTATATGTGAACGACATAACGGAAGGGATAGACTCAGAAGTGTCCTTGTTTGCAGATGATGCGAAGTTAATGAGAAGAATCAAATCGGACGAGGATCAGGCAGGACTACAAAGAGACCTGGACAGGCTACAAGCCTGGTCCAGCAACTGGCTCCTTGAATTTAACCCTGCCAAATGCAAAGTCATGAAGATTGGGGAAGGGCAAAGAAGACCGCAGACACAATATAGTTTAGATGGCCAAAGACTGCAAACCTCACTCAAGGAAAAAGATCTGGGAGTGAGCATAACACCGGGCATATCTCCTGAGGCGCACATCAATCAGATAACTGCTGCAGCATACGGGCGCCTGGCAAACCTACGGATAGCGTTCCGATACCTCAGTAAGGATTCGTTTAAGACTCTGTATACCATTTACGTCAGGTCCATACTGGAGTATGCAGCACCAGTTTGGAATCCACACCTAGTCAAGCACGTCAAGAAATTAGAGAAAGTGCAAAGGTTTGCAACAAGACTAGTCCCAGAGCTACGGGGATTGTCCTACGAAGAAAGGTTGAGGGAAATCGGCCTGACGACACTGGAGGCCAGGAGGGTCAGGGGAGACATGATAACGACATATAAAATACTGCGCGGAATAGACGAGGTGGACAAAGACGGGATGTTCCAGAGATGGGACACAGACACAAGAGGTCACAATTGGAAGTTGAAGACTCAGATGAATCAAAGGGATGTTAGGAAGTATTTCTTCAGTCATAGAGTAGTCAGGCCATGGAATAGCTTAGAAAGTGATGTGGTGGAGGCAGGAACCATACATAGTTTTAAGGCGAGGTATGATAGAGCTCATGGGGCAGGGAGAGAGAGGACCTAGTAGCAATCAGCGAAGAGGCGGGGCCAGGAGCTGTGACTCAACCCCTGCAACCACAAATAGGTGAGTACAAATAGGTGAGTACACACACACACACACACACACACACACACAGTAATCTATCGAAACAGGGTAGTTGCCTGAGGCGTGGAAGACAGCACATGTAGTTCCAATTTTTAAGAAAGGGGACAGACAGGTAGCATTGAACTACAGACCAGTGTCACTGACTTGTATAGTATGTAAAGTCATGGAAAAGATTATCAGGAGAAAAGTAGTGGAACACATTGAAAAGATTGGGCTCATACATGACAGTCAGCACGGCTTCAGAGATGGGAAATTCTGTGTCACAAATTCACTTGAGTTCTACGATAAGGTAACAGAAGTAAGACAGGAGAGAGGGGGATGAGTAGATTGCTTCTTTTTAGATTGCAAGAAGGCTTTTGACACAGTACCACACACGAGACTGGTGCAAAAATTAGAGCAGGCAGAAATAACGGGGAAAGTACTGCAATGGATCAGGGAATACCTGACAGGAAGGAAACAACGTGTGTTGGTACGTGCTGAAGTGTCGGAGTGGGCGAATGTGTCGAGTGGGGTTCCACAAGGTTCAGTCCTAGGCCCGGTGCTGTTTCTTGTATACGTGAATGACATGGTGGAAGGAATAGATTCAGAAGTGTCACTGTTCGCTGATGATGTGAAACTGATGAGGAGAATACAAGTGGGTGAGGATCAGTTAAGATTACAAGGGGATCTGGACAAACTACAAGTATGGTCCGACAAATGGCTCCTGGAGTTTAACCCCAGTAAGTGTAAGGTCATGAAGATTGGGGAAGGACACAGAAGACCGCAGACGGAGTACAGGTTAGGAAACCAACAGCTGCAAACGTCAGTTAAAGAAAAGGATCTTGGGGTAAGCATTATAACGAACATGTCCCCTGAGGCAAACATCAATCAAATAACTGCTGCAGCATATGGGAGATTGGCAAACCTGAGATTGGCGTTTAGACATCTGAGTAAGGAGTCATTCACGACATTGTACACAGTGTACGTAAGGCCTATACTGGAATATGCAGCGCCAGTATGGAACCCTCACTTAGTCAAATACGTCACGAAATTGGAGAAAGTGCAAAAATTTGCAACACGATTAGTCTCGGAACTGAGGGGTATGTCTTATGATGAGAGGTTAAGGGAACTCAACCTGATGATACTAGAGGATAGGTGGGATAACAACGTATAAAATACTAAGAGGCATTGACAAGGTGGACAAGGATCGAATGTTTCAGAGATGGGATACAGAAACAAGGGGACACAATTGGAAACTGAAAACCCAGATGAGTCATAGGGATGTTAGGAAGTATTTCTTTAGTCTTAGAGCTGTCAGGAACTGGAATAATCTGGAGAGTGAAGTAGTGGAAGCAAGTTCCATAAATAGCTTTAAGAAGAGGTATGACAAATATCATGGAGCAGGGAGAAAGTGAATTAGTATCGACCAGTGAAGAGGCGGGGCCAGGAGCTATGACTCGACCCCTGCAACCACATATGTGAATGAGTACATATGTGAATGATAAGATGGAAGGGTTCGACTCAGAAGTGTCCCTGTTCGCAGATGATGTGAAGTTAATGAGGAGAATTAAATTAGATGAGGATGATCAGGCACACACACACACACACACACACACACACACACACACACACACACACACACACACACACACACACACACACACACACACACACACACACACACACACACACACACTGGCAATCAGGTAGTTACTATCGCTCCCATTTAATTCTTAAAACATAAAGTACCAACAGTTCTAATTGTGAATAAATGATAACTTAATCTTACTAGGAAAAATTAAAATAACTTCGACTAAGATCTTTCTCGTCTTCTTTTACCACCATTCCCACAAACAAACATATAAATAATAGTAAAAAATAAATAATAGAAACATTCTATATACAAGCTGGGAAGAATAATGAAAGACAACGAAACATTAGGAAAAGTTATGCCACCAGTATTTATGACTCATTTGTTTTTCCTTCAGCTCCGTTTTCTTGCGCACCTCCACAACATTTTCTATGCAAATTTTATTCAGGGAAAATTGCAGGTTGACGCAGACACTACGAGTTATTAAAATGAAGAAACTTGAACAGGAGAGAAGCAGTAGTTAGTGTGAGAACAAAGGCTCAGGCTGACTGGCACCTTCAACAGTGTTCATAGTGTGAGAGCAGAGGCTCAGGCTGACTGGCACCTTCAACAGTGTTCATAGTGTGTGAACAGAGGCTCAGGCTGACTGGCACCTTCAACAGTGTTCATAGTGTGTGAACAGAGGCTCAGGCTGACTGGCACCTTCAACAGTGTTCATAAAATCCCAAGCTCAGATACCCCACCAAATGACTACCTCACCGGCAACTACCCGAACACACTGTTCCTAGCTCCGACTAACCCATACGAAGTCTCCCTTATTATCAACACACTAAATAACAAGGCAGGAGATTTAAATACCTTACCACCCTTTATATACAAAAAAGTGTCACAAGTGCTATCACCAATCATTGCAACACTCTTTAACAAATCCATTGAATCCTCCACCTTCCCTACAGTACTCAAAATAGCAAGGGTCACCCAGATCCACAAAGGAGGAGACCAAACAGAGTTGAATAACTATAGGCCAATATCCAACTTACACCCTCTCTCAAAAATCTTCGAAAAATTAATTCATAAACGAATCAACTCCTACCTTATCTCCCAAAACATACTCAACCCCTGCCAATTTGGATTCAGGCCTAATAAAAATACTAATGATGCTATTATACACATGCTAGAACATATATACACTGCAATAGAGAAAAAAGAAGTCCCACTGGGGATCTTCATTGACTTACGTAAAGCTTTTGATACAGTTAACCATGACTTGCTCCACGTAAAATTGTCACACTATGGTATAAGAGGGCACTCCCTCAACTACCTCAAGTCATACCTCAGCAACAGAAGCCAATATGTGTATGCAAATGGGGCAAACTCTTCTGCACAACCAATTACAGTTGGTGTCCCACAGGGAAGTGTCCTTGGCCCTCTTCTCTTTCTCCTATACATAAATGACCTACCAAATGCTTCGCAATTACTCAAACCCACACTATTTGCAGATGACACTACATACGTCTTCTCCCACCCGAGCCCAGTCACGCTAGCCAATTCTGTAAATACCGAATTACAGAAAATATCTACCTGGATGAGGACTAACAAACTTACACTAAACATTGACAAAACCTACTTCATTCAGTTTGGTAACAGAGCTACAGATGTCCCTCTTAACATAATGATAAACGGATCACCTATCACAAAGCTAACAGAGGGAAAATTCTTAGGAATCCACCTTGATAATAGACTCAAATTTCATACACATATACAACAAATTTCTAAGAAAATTTCCAAGACTGTAGGCATACTATCGAAGATACGGTACTATGTTCCACAGTCAGCCCTCCTGGCCCTATATCACTCTCTTATTTACCCCTATCTCATCTATGGAATTTGTGCATGGGGCTCAACAACAAGTAACCATCTCAGACCACTAATTACCCAACAAAAGGCTGCAGTTAGAATGATAACAAATTCTCACTATAGGCAGCACACTCCACCAATATTCAATACACTAAACCTACTCACCATACAAAACATCCATACTTATTACTGCACCTATTACATACATAGAACACTTAACTCTGATATTAACCCTCCCCTCAAACATCTCCTTGCCAACCTCAACAGAACACATGACCATAACACAAGGCACAGATCACTCTTTGATGTTCCTCGTGTCCATCTCGCACTATGCAAAAACTCAATGCACATAAAAGGCCCTAAAATCTGGAATTCATTACCTGTAAATATAAAAGAAACACTACCTGTTTATAAATTCAAGTCTCTTCTCAAAGATCACTTACTCACCCAAAACCAAATAAATACTGAATAACTGAACCTTATAAATTGTATATCTTAAATGTTTCTCACAATTATATCACATAAATGTTAAACCTAAAACCCAATCTAACTTTATTATTTTTTAAATACACTACCTAACAGAATACTCCATTCTACTGAATGTACAACAATGCATACAACCATATGACCTGTCTTTGTAATACTCACTTGTGCTTTATTGTTATCTGTTTACATTAAAGTTTTATCACTGATTTCATCATTGCTTAGTTAATCTTAAGTTAATTTTAAGCCAGCCCGTAATGCTATGCATAGTATAAGTGGCTTTGGCATGCTGCTCTTATCTGTATTTTTTGTACCTCTGTATGTGTGCTCAAATTTTAAATAAATAAATAAATAAATAAATAAATAGTGTGTGAACAGAGGCTCAGGCTGACTGGCACCTTCAACAGTGTTCATAATGTGTGAACAGACGCTCAGGTTGACTTGCACCTTCAACAGTGTTCATAGTGTAAAAGCACAGGCTCAGGCTGACTGACACCTTCAGCAATGTTCACAGTGTGAAAACAGTAGAGGCTCAGGCTGACTGGCACCTTTAACAGTGTTCATAGTTAGTGTGAGAGCACAGGCTCAGGCTGACTGGCACCTTTAACAGTGTTCATAGTTAGTGTGAGAACAGAGGCTCAGGCTGACTGACGCCCTCAACAATGTTCATAGTGTGAGAACAGAGGCTCAGGCTGACTGACGCCCTCAACAATGTTCATAGTGTGAGAACAGCGGCTCAGGTTGACTGGTACCTTCAAGAGTGTTTATAGTTAGTGTGAGAGCAGAGGCTCAGGCTGATTGACACCTTCAACAGGTAGTGTGAGAACAGAGGCTCAGACTGACTGGTACCTTCAACAATGTTCATAGTTAGTGTGACAGTAGAGGCTCAGGCTGACTGGTACCTTCAACAGTGTTCATAGTTAGTGTGCGAGTTGAGGCTCAAGCTGACTGGTATCTTAAACAGTGTTCATAGTTAGTGTGAGAGTAGAGGCTCAGGCTGACTGGTACCTTCAACAGTGTTCATAGTGTGAGAGTAGAGGCTCAGGCTGACTGGTATCTTAAACAGTGTTCATAGTGAGAGTAGAGGCTAAGGCTGACTGGTACCTTCAACAGTGTTCATAGTTAGTGTGCGAGTTGAGGCTCAGGCTGACTGGTATCTTAAACAGTGTTCATAGTTAGTGTGAGAGTAGAGGCTCAGGCTGACTGGTACCTTCAACAGTGTTCATAGTTAGTGTGCGAGTTGAGGCTCAAGCTGACTGGTATCTTAAACAGTGTTCATAGTTAGTGTGAGAGTAGAGGCTCAGGCTGACTGGTACCTTCAACAGTGTTCATAGTGTGAGAGTACAGGCTCAAGCTGACTGGCATCTTCAACAGTGTTCATAGTTAGTGTGAGAGCAGAGGCACAGGCTGACTGGCAGCTTCAACAATGTTCATAGTTAGTGTGAGAGCAGAGGCTCAGGCTGACTGGTACCTTCAACAGTGTTCATAGTGTGTGAACAGAGGCTCTGGCTGACTGACACCTTCAACAGTGTTCATAATGTGAGAGCAGAGGGTCAGGTTGACTGACACCTTCAAAAGTGTTCATAATGTGAGAGCAGAGGCTCAGGCTGACTGGCACCTTAAACAGTGTTCATAATGTGAGAGCACAGGCTCAGGCTGACTGGCACCTTCAACAGTGTTCATAGTTAGTGTGAGAGCAGAGGCTCAGGCTGACTGACACCTTCAACAATGTTCATAGTGTGAAAACAGAGGCTCAGGCTGACTGGCACCTTCAACAGTGTTCATAGTTACTGTGAGAACAGAAAATCAGGCTCACTGGCACCTTCAACAGTGTTCATAGTTAGTGTGAGAGCAGAGGCTCAGGCTGGCTGACACCTTCAACAATGTTCATAGTGTGAGAACAGATGCTCTGGCTGACTGGTACCTTCAACAGTGTTTATAGTTAGTGTGAGAACACAGGCTCAGGCTGACTGACACCTTCAACAATGTTCATAGTCAGTGTGACAGTAGAGGCTCAGGCTGACTGGCACCTTCAACATTGTTCATAGTGTGAGAACAGAGGCTCAGGCTGACTGATAACTTCAACTGTGTTCATAGTGTGAGAGCAAAGGCTCAGGCTGACTGGTACCTCCAACAGTGTTCATACTTAGTGTGAGAACAGAGGCTCATGTTGACTGACACCTTCAACAGTGTTCATAGTTAGTGTGAGAACACAGGCTCAGGCTGACTGGCATCTTCAACAGTGTTCATTGTTAGTGTGAGAGCAGAGGCTCAGGCTGACTGGTACCGTCAACAGTGTTCGTAATTAGTGTGAGAGCACAGGCTCAGGCTGACTGGCACTTTCAACAGTGTTCATAGTGTGAGAACAGAGGCTCAGGCTAACTGGCGTCTTCAACAGTGTTCATAGTGTGAGAACAGAGGCTCAGGGTGACTGGTACCTTCAACAGTGTTCATAGTGTGAGAACAGAGGCTCAGGCTGACTGGCACCTTCAACAGTGTTCATAGCTACTGTGAGAGCACAGGCTCAGGCTGACTGGCACCTTCAACAGTGTTCATAGGTAGTGTGTGAACAGATGCCCAGGCTGACTGGCACCTTCAACAGTGTTCATAGTTAGTGTGAGAGAACAGGCTCAGGCTGACTCGCACCTTCAACAGTGCTCATAGTTAGTGTGAGAACAGAGGTTCAGGCATACTAACACCTTCAGCAGTGTTCATTGTTAGTGTGAGAGTAGAAGCTCAGGCTGACTTGTACCTTCAACAGTGTTCATAGTGTGAGAACAGAGGCTCAGGCTAACTGGCATCTTCAACAGTGTTCATAGTGTGAGAACAGAGGCTCAGGCTGACTGGTACCTTCAACAGTGTTCATAGTGTGCGAGTTGAGGCTCAAGCTGACTGGTATCTTCAACAGTGTTCATAGTGCGAGAACAGAGGCCCAGGCTGACTGGTACCTTCAACAGTGTTCATAGTTAGTGTGAAAGTAGAGGCTCAGGCTGACTGGTATCTTAACATGTTCATAGTGTGAGAGTAGAGGCTCAGGCTGACTGGCACTTTCAACAGTGTTCATAGTTAGTGTGAGAGCAGAGGCTCAGGCTGACTGGTCCCTTCAACAGTGTTAATAGTTAGTGTGAGAACAGAGGCTCACGCTGACTGGCATTTTCAACAGTGTTAATAGTTAGTGTGAGAACAGAGGCTCACGCTGACTGGCACCTTCAACAGTGTTCATAGTTAGTGTGTGAACAGAGGCTCAGGCTGACTGACACCTTCAGCTGTGTTCATGATTAGTATTGTTGAACACTTCGCTGGTGGTGCTGTTTGTCACTTATCTCTTACTGCTAAACTACGTGTCTTGTTCAGAAGAACATTAATAACACCATGTTATGTTAAGAGATAAGATAAGATAAGATTTCGTTCGGATTTTTAACCCCGGAGGGTTAGCCACCCAGGATAACCCAAGAAAGTCAGTGCGTCATCGAGGACTGTCTAACTTATTTCCATTGGGGTCCTTAATCTTGTCCCCCAGGATGCGACCCACACCAGTCGACTAACACCCAGGTACCTATTTGCTGCTAGGTGAACAGGACAACAGGTGTAAGGAAACGTGTCGAAATGTTTCCACCCGCCGGGAATCGAACCCGGGCCCTCCGTGCGTGAAGCGGGAGCTTTAGCCACCAGGCCACCGGGTCATATGATGCTACGTAGTAGGTTTGTTGACAAAACAGTCCAGGGAACTTCTACTCTCCAGTCATATTTAAGGGAAATTGAAGGCTGTTAAATATATTTTGATCTATAGAAGGACTGCACATTTTAAGTCTCATTAATGTGTAAGATTGAAGGCGGGAAGCGGAGTGCCTGCACTCTGAAGGAGTGAATGTGGATGTCATTGTTTGGTGGGTCGATTTAATTGTGACCTCTGCACCCTTCTGGAAAGTTACTTATGGAATTGATGAAGATCAATGTTTCCTCTGGATCACCTGACCTTAGTGGAAGACGGCCGCTGTGACGGCCACTGTGATAAAAAGAAAAAAATGTGTGATCGTGTGTGTGTGTGTGTGTGTGTGTGTGTGTGTGTGTGTGTGTGTGTGTGTGTGTGTGTGTACTCACCTATTTGTACTCACCTATTTGTGGTTGCAGGGGTCGAGTCTTAGCTCCTGGCCCCGCCTCTTCACCGGTTGCTACTGGGCCCTCTCTCTCCCCGCTCCATGAGCTTTATCAAACCTCGTCTTAAAACTGTGTATGGTTCCTGCCTCCACTACGTCATTTTCTAGGCTATTCCACTGCCTTACAACTCTATGACTGAAGAAATACTTCCTAATATCTCTATGACTCATTTGTGTCTTCAACTTCCAATTGTGGCCTCTTGTTTCTGTGTCCCCTCCCTGGAACATCCTGTCTTTGTCCACCTTGTCTATTCCACGCAGTATTTTATATGTCGTTATCATGTCTCCCCTGACCCTCCTGTCCTCCAGTGTCGTCAGGCCGATTTCCCTTAATCTTTCTTCATAGGACATTCCCCTTAGCTCTGGAACTAACCTTGTGGCAAACCTTTGTACTTTCTCTAGTTTCTTGACGTGCTTTATCAAGTGTAAGTAAGTAAGTAAGTAAGTTTATTCAGGTATACACAAATACAGTTACATAGAATTATCATACATAGCAGCATATGTGTAGAGAACCTAGGATAACCCAAAAAAGTCAGAGTGACTTATTTCCATTGGGGTTCCAAACAGGTGTTGCATACTCCAGTATGGGCCTGACATACACGGTGTACAGTGTCTTGAACGATTCCTTACTAAGGTATCGGAATGCTGTTCTCAGGTTTGCCAGGCGCCCATATGCTGCAGCAGTTATCTGATTGATGTGTGCTTCCGGAGACATGCTCGGTGTTATACTCACCCCAAGATCTTTCTCCTTGAGTTAGGTTTGCAGTCTTTGGCCACCTAGCCTATACTCTGTCTGTGGTCTTCTGTGCCCTTCCCCTATCTTCATGACTTTGCATTTGGCAGGATTAAATTCGAGAAGCCATTTGCTGGACCAGGCGTCCAGTCTGTCCAGGTCTCTTTGAAGTCCTGCCTGGTCCTCATCAGATTTAATTCTCCTCATTAACTTCACATCATCTGCAAACAGGGACACTTCTGAGTCTAACCCTTCCATCATGTCGTTCACATATACGTGTGTGTGTGTGTGTGTGTGTGTGTGTGTGTGTGTGTGTGTGTGTGTGTGTGTTTGTGTGTGTGTGTGTGTGTGTGTGTGTACTCACCTAGTTGTACTCACCTAGTTGAGGTTGCAGGGGTAGAATCCAAGCTCCTGGCCCCGCCTCTTCACTGGTCGCTACTAGGTCACTCTCCCTGAACCGTGAGCTTTATCATATTTCTGCTTAAAGCTATGTATGGATCCTGCCTCCACTACATCGGTGTGTGTGTGTGTGTGTGTTTGTGTGAATGTGAGTATGTTTATGTGTGAATAAGTATATTTGTGTGTGTGTAAAGGGGGTAGGGGGTGGGGAGGGGGAGTGGAAGGGTATATTTCTTTTATTGTTTGCAAAGGATCGGATTGTAAACAAGAATTTACCAGCCCACCGCTCTACTGACCATGCTAATGAAACTTTTATTAAGAATGCTCAAGTCTTATACTGGACTGGGAAATGTTAGCAGTGGTCGTAGACTGCAAGTCTTCACAGAGAACTTCTCCTCTCCTCTCCTCCCTTCTCCTCTCCTCTCCTCTCCTCTTCTCTCCTCATAAACAAAGCCAGAGAGTAACTCTTCACCTAAATTGCTGTCTATGAACCGGGGCAAGAATTTACGAGCCGGCTGCTCAACCGACCATGATAATGTGATGGTCAATAGTAGGGCTCAGACTCGTCACATAACAGACTGGCAAGTGTAAGCAAGGGGTCATCAACTGAGACAGTAGAATGCAAATTTTTACGGAGACCATATCTTGTTGTTCGTAAAATAGTTTTATCACAGTTTCTCCTTTCATTGATAGCAATTGGGGTGAAGAGCTATACCCTAACTTCACAGTTGGCATTTAAGAGGTTGCCTGAGTTTTTTCTTCTCTCTTTTTTCTCTAATTTTTTGATATTATTTTGCTAATAACTCGAGAAGATCTCTTCGAATCAGTTTTAAAATATCAACGCTGGTGCAGAGTTAGAGTCAGATTCTTGAAACAA
This sequence comes from Cherax quadricarinatus, assembly GCF_038502225.1. Classification (NCBI taxonomy): domain Eukaryota; kingdom Metazoa; phylum Arthropoda; class Malacostraca; order Decapoda; family Parastacidae; genus Cherax; species Cherax quadricarinatus. Next base: position 23,917,493 of record NC_091361.1, read on the forward strand.
TAAGCATGTGCAGGTATCTTATGATCAAGGCTACTGAGCCCTTTATTGCGACCTTAGAGAAAGAATGCAGTTCGTACCAGGCACTAGCTGGTGCCAGTATCTACAAGTCTGCTTCTCTTCCTCTCTCGCTGCTCCTCACTGAAGAAACATTTTGTCTCTTACTCTGTCTGGGAGAATGTTATTCCCCTCAGCTCGTGTTATTGAAACTGTTTTTGGTAGAGTATGTCTCTGAAGGTGAACCAGGACATACATCTCATAACTCTTTGCAACTCAGTTCACAAAGCATTATTAAGATTTGGTGATTTTTGATGTTTTCAGAGTTGTTGTCATGGAGACACTATATCTCTGGTCCCGAGTTCAACTCTCTACCTACATCTGTTCTGGCATCTATGCACTGTCGTAGTCGTGAAACTGGCATTACTGACACAACTTCAGTAATAAAGGAGTTTTATGCGTTTGTGTAGGATCTATTACAACCTAGGATTTCAAAGGGCCTGTTATCCCAGGTGTAATGGGAGCAAATAAACACAGCAGAAAAAGTTTAGACTTATATTATCCTTCACCAATTATAACAGCAATATGTACACTATGTACAGTGATAAATATAGTGCACTCCACGGTAAGCAAGGCAGAAATAGAAGCCACAAGATAGCAGACCGTGCTTCAACCAGCTCTAGAGTGGGAATGACAAGGGCAGACAGGAGAGCGGTATCCACATAACCTCTGAGATTGTCAATCCCACCTTCTTATTGGCTAGAACCTGGTCACTAGTTGAACGATGGGGCCCCATCATCAACTCTTAGCAACCTGGTTCGCTGGTTGGGGGAGATAGCCTGTAAATGAGGGTGTGTCCATGCGCCGAATAAAGGTTACGTACTCTTTGCATGCCACACCCCCACCCCCGAGAAGGCTCAGGATTAGGCTGCCACCTCCCAGTGGTAACCGTGCCGCCATGGCACAAAATAATGGGACCGCCTATCCTCTCCACCATCCCACTCTTAGATAGAGCTCAGCTTTCCTAGTGACCAAAAGCCAAACCCTAAACTCAGAGTGAGACAGCAGTCAGATAGGCCAACATAGGTCCAAGATACAAGCGGACGGTAGCCCGTATCCCCTCACTAAAAAAAAACCCCACATCAGGGGATAAAAAAAAGAGCTTGAAAGGGGGGTTACCACAAATACATCCTAACCTAAATAAAATATTAAACTAGACTCTTGACAAAGAGTCTGCCAACACATTTTCTTTGCCGGCAATATATTTAATAAAAATATTGTAGGGCTGCAGCCTGAGAGTCCAACGCATAAGCCTTGTGTTGTGATTCTTCATGGCTTGGAGATAGACTAACGGGTTGTGATCACTGTAGACTGTGACCACCTGCGATGTTTGGCCCACATAAACATCGAAATGCTCCAAAGCCATTACCAGCGCGAGGGCTTCTTTTTCAATGGTAGAGTAAGCTCTCTGATGTGGCTGGAACTTAGCTGAAAAGTATGCGATTGGCTGCAGCTCCTTGTTCCCGATTTGTAATAGTACCGCCCCAACCCCAGACTCACAAGCATCAACCTGTAATGAAAAAGGTTTGGAGAAGTCTGGAGACAAGAGAATGGGTGCAGAGCACAATAATCTTTTTGCTTTATTAAAAGCAGTGTTACAATCTGACGTCCAATTAAAGGGAACTTTATGACTGGTAAGAGAGGTAAGAGGGGCTACAATATCTGAGAAATTCTTACAGAATCTTCTGTAAAATCCTATCATGCCTAGGAAACGTTGAAGAGATTTCCTATCATGAGGAACTGGATAATCTTTAATCGAAAGAACTTTAGCAAGTTTAGGTGCAACTTTACCACTACCTACTTCATGGCCTAGAAAAGTGACAGTGGCCTGGCCAAAGGAAGATTTAGACAAATTAACTGTTAATTGGGAATTCTTAAAGGTCTCAAACAGAGCTTTAAGTCTAAGTAGGTGTTGATCCCAAGTATCAGACACCACAACAATATCATCTAGGTATGCTGCCGTGCCTTCAAGTCCTTTAATAGCCTGATGGACGAGTTTCTGGAATGAAGAGGGGGAATTTTTCATTCCGAAGGGGGTAACTGTATACTGATAATGACCTCCTGGAATCACGAAGGCAGAGATTTCCTTCGCCTTATCCGTCAAAGGTACCTGATAGTAACCTTTAAGGAGATCTAATTTGGACACAAAAGTAGCCTTACCCACAAAGTCAATTACGTCATCCAGACGAGGAAGAGGGTAAGCATCTGTAATTGTGACCTCGTTCACTTTACGGTAGTCTGTGCACATACGAAACCCTCCATCAGCCTTTTTTACTAGGATGCACGGTGAAGCCCATGGACTAGATGACTCCTCCACTAAACCATGTTCTAACAAGAAGTCTACTTCCTGCTGAAGTAGCCTTTGCTTTTCAGGATTAGCTCTGTAGGGGGAGAGTTTAATTGGTTTAGATTTTCCCACATCTACATCATGGTAACCTAACGTACATTTTTTCGGCACATCCGAAAAAATATTAGGATATGACTGTAGAAGCTCAGTTAAATTGGTTGCTTGTATTTCAGATAATCCAGCCATTAAAGGGCTAGGATCCTTGAGGAGGACAGAATTTGAAAGTTTAGTATTAATTTCAGAGATAGAGTGCAAAGAGTCAGAGTCGTCCTCAGAGGTAGAGGACAGAGTCATTACTGGGACTTTATCTGGTGTATGAAAGGCCTTGATTTGATTAATGTGGTAAGTTTTTGTTTTTGAGGTCTTACCAATGGGAGCTACCACATAATTTAAATCAGATACTCTACTTACTATCTGCATAGGTCCCGTATATCTAGCTTTCAAGGTGTGGCCAGGTATAGGTTCCTGCACCAACACCTTGTCTCCTGGATGGAAGGAGCGGAATTGTGCACTTTTGTCATACCTCTGTTTCATCTTACTTTGAGCTATCTTTAGGTTAGCCGTGGCTAACTCACGTGCCACCTGCAACCTTGAAGACGGGTTGTAGAGTGCTGAGCTTACGTCTTCTCCCATCCATCCTTCTTTGAGCACCCGAAGAGGACCTCGTACATTGTGCCCAAAGATCAGCTCAAACGGACTATACCCTGTAGACTCTTGCACCGTCTCTCGTACTGAGAATAGCAACAACGGTAGAGATTCATCCCAATCTGTCGGAAAGTGCATGCAAAAACTTCTCATCATTGTTTTTAATGTTTGGTGGAATCTTTCCAAGGCGCCTTGGGACTGAGGGTGATAGGCAGTGGATAAGTTGTGAATTATCCCTAACCTAGTTAATACTTCCCTAAATGCTTTGGCAGTGAAGTTAGTACCTTGATCACTTTGTATAGTTTTAGGAATGCCAAAACAAGAAATGAATTTTGTTAAAGCTTTGAGAATAGCTTTAGTATTGATACTACGCATTGGGATCGCTTCAGGATATCTGGTTACTTTATCCATAATTGTAAATAAATACTGATTTCCAGACTTTGACTTAGGTAGTGGACCTACACAATCTATAATTAAATCTGCAAAAGGTTCTCCATCAGCAGGTATGGGTTGGAGAGGTGCAGCTTTAATAGAATGTCCAGGTTTTCCAACTTGCTGACATTCTCGGCAACACCTAATATGATTCTTCACATCTTTCTTTAATGTTGGCCAATAAAATTCTTTTGTGATTCTATACAAGGTTTTTGTAATTCCTAAGTGACCTCCTGATGACGTATTATGAGCTATATTTAATATCTGAGGTCTATACTTGGTTGGAACCACTAACCTGTCGTATAATTGCCGGCCCTCTGTCTCCTTACCAGTCTCAGTGCATACCAAATAATCATTTTTAACTTCATACTTGACTGGATGACCCAAAGAGGATTTACCCATGGCTGCCTCAAAAGCGAATTTTAACGAAGGGTCCTTACGTTGTTCCTCCCGGAAGGACAGTCCCTCGGGCATGGAAACAGAGACATCTGGGAATCCTGCAACCTGGGAATAGGAAGGCTTGATCGGGGTCTGTTCACTTGATTTACGAGACTCCGGCCGGTGTGTCTCATAAAACAACGTGGCTATTCCGAGATCGGAGTCGTCCAAGGATAGGTCAACATTCTCCCCAGACAACCCTTGGGATGTTGCCCGAGTTATGGCCAACACTGGAGAAGCATTAATCATTATAGGTTCAGGACACGAAGTAACAGTAGTAATGTTATTACCCAGTAATAACATGGCATTTTTCATGGGAAATCCTTTTGAGATACCTACAGTCAAGTACCCAGTGTAATATTTGCACTGTACATAAATTTTATGCAAAGGAACTGAATATATAGTTCCTCCGTAAGCTTCCAATAAAACTGAGGAATTCAAGGAAGTATTCTCTGAAAGGGGTAATATTCCTTCTCTGACAAGTGAGCAATATGCTCCAGTATCTCTAAAGGTATTTACTTTAGTTGGTTCTGAGTTTTCCTGAAGGGAAATAAGACTTTCGCAATAATAAGGGGCCATACCTTTTTCTACTTCTCTAGGGGACATGTTACTAGGGATATTAGAGATTTTCCCGATGGGTTGAGGCTTTTGGGGGCAGTTGGAACTGATGTGACCTACTTTATTACATCTGAAGCAGACGACAGGCTTGCCCTTTACTCCCTGATGACGTTGCAAGTGGTGTCGTTCTGGCTGGTGCCTCTCTGGATATTGTTGTCGAGATGCTCCATAAGTAGTTTGCCTCTCCGCAGGGGGACCATATGTTGAGAAGCGTGGCTCACCAGGTGACTTATTTGGATGACGTAGACGCTCTCCCTCCGGCTGGCACTTCATTCTCCAATGTTGTCGATCTCTGCTCACGCCAGACTGTTGAAAAGAGAGACAGGACCGCTCGGACAAGGAGCGGTTCGTTTCGAAGGTATCAGCCAACCTGGCCGCCTCCAATGCAGTGGTTAAGTCACGATCCTGCAGAAAGACACGAACCTCTGGTCCCACAGACTCCAGCAGGTTATCAATCAGAATAAGCTGCACCAGCTCCTCAAAGTTAGAGACACCACTCGCTTTATACCAGCTGGTAAAAGCTTTGGTTTGCTGTCTCACAAAGTCCACCAGGGATTGACCAAGCTGCCGCCTGTTCAATTTGAAGGTCTTACGATATTTAGCTGGGATACATGTATATGCTCCCAACACTGTGGTCTTCACTACTTGATAATCAGAGAATTCAGCGTCAGTTAATACCGACGTAAATTCCTGTGCCTTACCCAATAATGCTGTATGAACCAACGCTGCCCAGTGCTGTTCCGGCCACCTCAAGGCTCGAGCCTGATTTTCGAAGCTTTCGAAAAATTGCTCTGGTTCGGCCTCATTGAAGTGGGGAACAAGCTGTACTGCTTTTTGTAAACTGAAATCGTTTACAGAATGCGAAAACTGCCTCCTTTCTCTTTCCCTATCAAATTCTTCCCTTGCGAATGCTCTCTGTTCCCTAGTTTGCTCAAGATTGATTTTTGCCAGCTCAAGTGCCAACGACGCTGATTCACCCTGAGACAACCCAGCTGCACTATACTGACCATTTTGCTCCGTAGGTATATCATCTTCCTCCTGCGAGAACATAGTAGTTTTTGCCCCAGCTCCCGTAGAGGGAGGAGTTTGATGTGCCATCTCTTCTTCAATAAGTATGTCAGCAATAAGTGAACGCAGTTGCGCAGCTGTAAGAGTGCGTTTATAGGGAATGCCAATGGAACGAGCAATTTGCCAACAACGCTGTAGGGACAATTTAGGTAGGTTATGCAAAGTATATGCCGACACCAGGCGTCTGACTCGTCTAGGTGGCATAAGTTATTCGCTATGCACAGTACGAATACCCCAACGTAACACGTTAATTTGCAGAACACGCTTAGCTATGCACAGTACGATTGCAGAATACGCATACAAGCAAAGCCGACTGCACACAAGATTGACCGTAGCGAAGCGAGCACACTGAACAAGCTAGTAGCGAGCTGTTGAACGATCACACAATAGCAAGGCTGATCATAAGCAACTGACACGCAAAATTTGTAAAGCGAAGCGAAACAGCAAGCTACACAATGTTCCTGCTACAAGCTTCACCCTAAGCTCAACCGTTTCTCTAAGTCCAGCTCTCGGACAGGCTACCCATATTACAACCTAGGATTTCAAAGGGCCTGTTATCCCAGGTGTAATGGGAGCAAATAAACACAGCAGAAAAAGTTTAGACTTATATTATCCTTCACCAATTATAACAGCAATATGTACACTATGTACAGTGATAAATATAGTGCACTCCACGGTAAGCAAGGCAGAAATAGAAGCCACAAGATAGCAGACCGTGCTTCAACCAGCTCTAGAGTGGGAATGACAAGGGCAGACAGGAGAGCGGTATCCACATAACCTCTGAGATTGTCAATCCCACCTTCTTATTGGCTAGAACCTGGTCACTAGTTGAACGATGGGGCCCCATCATCAACTCTTAGCAACCTGGTTCGCTGGTTGGGGGAGATAGCCTGTAAATGAGGGTGTGTCCATGCGCCGAATAAAGGTTACGTACTCTTTGCATGCCACAGGATCTGTTGAAGGTCCACTGTTAGGGTCATTTTATTCTTCTTGCCAGCACAGCGCAAGCAAGGAACCTCCCTCTCCAGCGAGGTTCCTAGACGCTGTTGAGGGGCTCTTGATCTAGGGAATTGGATCTGATCTGGTTCCCTGAATTGAACCTGAATACCTTTCATCCCCTCCCCATGTGCGCTGTATAATCCAACGGGTTTAGCGTTGGATTATACGTTGGTGCAAGACACCTGTGGACGACAGCAGAATGTCCCCTCACCAAAAAGAATCCCCCGCCAAAAAAGATACGCCCACTATAATGTAATTAAGTAACTGTTTTTACACAAGAGGATACATAAAAATTCCAGAAATAAATATTTGTACTGGTCAGAACGAAAATAAATTATGCAATATCAAAGTCACTAGTGACATGATCCATCTTGCATTTTTCAGTGTCTTCTACCAGGTGTCTTCTTTCACGCTTATTTTAGTGCAATCTGCAAATAATGATAAGCAACAGAGGAGGGGAACTGAGCAAGTATAGCAAAAGAGTGTAGCAAAAAAGTATAGCAAAGAGTATAGCAAAATCCAGCATCAGCTGGGTTTTGCTCTACTTGTGGAAAATTTTATAGGAGTGATTACTTGTATGTACCTCGACATTACATGCATACGAGTAATCTCCTTGGGAGACAACAACGATATTGTTTACCATAGTCACCCATTTAGACATGTGAGAAAACTTAACCACCTCTGGTCACTGCAGGTGGCCCCCTCGACCCTCACAATCTTATCCATATCTATCCGAGACCAGTATAAATTGGGTAGCACCCTCAAGTACGGCGCTACTAATTAATTGTGGACTGTATAGATTATATTAGTTTAACTGAATGAAGGGGGAGGGGGGGTAGGTTACACATGGGTATATCCATCAAGGAAAAACACTTGTACATAATCCCACCACTTACCAGATATTCTCTGGTGGTCACTTGATGTAGTTGGATCACCCATAACCTATCCAATTACAACATACCCAACTGGCCAGTATCAGTCTACTATAACTAGAAAGGTTACTTAACTGTGGGTGATTGATACTCCATATTTCCTCCATTCACCATCTCATTTCGATGTCCTGCTACACCGACACGGTTCTCATTCCAGCAGGACGAGGTATCCGTTGGTTTGTCCCCGTTTAGAAGTCGTGACTCAATGAACTTCACTTTCCTCGTCACGGGAACAACGAGGTCTAACGTGTTCACTCGGAGCAAGGCGACTTATTTCACTTCACGCATTCTCTTAACTTAGCGTTATTATCATTAATTACATTACAATTCACAAGACGATTTAATGTCTCATAATTATTATACACATTAGAGATCACTCCATTAAGATCTGAGACCGATGAGTGATGATTAAACCAAGGGTAATTTTCCCCGGGACCCAGTCCATGGCGACGCGCCAGTCACCACCGGTCCTACTCTTATTCACTCATTTTACCACTCTATTACGGTGGTCCCGTAAATCACGTTCCCTCACTCTCCACCAGGAACAGTTACGACACTTCCTATTATGAAATGAGGCCTATATTAATCCTTAGGCCGCCGTGAACGCCAATTTCCTGGTTCCATGCTTTCCCAGCCTCCTCACTACATTCAAAACAATCCTGCCTCTCGTGCCCCAGTTCGACCTATACCCCCGCACGTCTGTGCATGCGCAGTGGGAACCCAGTTGGTTCCATTCAAAATACAAATTCATTTTGACCCAAATCAACACATTAAACACTTATTAGGCATTATAGATGCGGAAATTAAATAATTTCCACACTGTGGCCGGGCGGAAGTCGTTGTTAGATGACTTAAATTGCGTCTTCCTTCAGGAGACGATTCCAGCCCTCTCTAGATTGCGCTGCTGTTTTCCTAGTGGGTCTTACTACAATTTCTTCTTGCATTACTCGGTCAGTGTCTTCAGTATCACTCGTGTCACTTTCCCTTAGATTTCCATCTGCACTGGATTGAACACCATTTAATTCTAAGGGAATTAATTTATTAATGGTACGCAAACTTTCCTGACCACGACACAACACTTTGACGTTTCTGACAACACCTTGTGCATCTGGGTATAATGTAACTACCTTGCCCAGAGGCCACAATGTTCGATGTTGTTCAGTATCAATTAACACAATGTCACCTGGTTGAATGTTCTGTCGGTTTACTGCCTCTGGCGCACCATAAAAGTGTTCACATAGTGTAAGAAGATATTCTTTACACTACACATCAGACCAATGAGTAATTACCTTATTTAACATCTTGAACTTATCACTCAACACGGTCACGTTATTGTAATCCTCATCACTTCCCTCGGGATTATCTCTATAGATAGGTGCAGCTTCTAACCTTCGTCCGCATATTAGGTGAGAGGGAGTCAGGATCTCTGCGTCAGGAGTGTCGCTCATGTATGACAGAGGGCCATTGTTTACACGATTCTCTGCCTCCACCAACACTGCACGGAATTCCTCCAAATTAATTCTCTTCCTGTGTAGCACCTTACGAAGACATCTTTTCACTGTACCTATCATTCTTTTGTACAGTCCTCCCTGCCAAGGGGCTCTGGGAGTAATAAATTTCCAGACACACCCTCGCTGGGTCAACAAGGACTGTATATCATCACTCTTATTTAATTCCATCAAGTGTTGAGCACCTGCTACAAAATTGGTGGCATTATCTGAGATCATCAATCTTGGACAGGATCTCCTAGCTGCAAATTTCCGGAACAGCTGTATGAACTGTTCTGCAGACAAGTCCTGAGCCACTTCTAGATAAACAGCCCTAGTAGCTGTACAAGTAAATAGACATACATACACCTTCAAGGGAACACCATCTGAAGTACCTGTTAAAATGATTGGCCCACTATAGTCCACTCCGGTCACATCAAATGGTTTTACCAACTGCACGCGTTCCTTGGGCAATGGTGGAGGACCTGGGTACATGTAGGTTCTGGCATCCACCCGGCGACATATTACACACGACTTGATAACCCTTTTTACACTTTGCCGTCCTTGTGGAATCCAGAAGGTTTCCCGAATACAGTTTAAGGTATCCTGTACCCCACCGTGCATCACGTTATTATGGGCATTAAAGACAATCAAGGTTGTCAGGTGATGAGTTTTGGGCAGCAAGATAGGGTGCTTAGCATATTCCCCCAATTCAGCATTTTGTAACCTGCCTCTGCACCTAATTACATCATCCTCTAAATACAGCCCCAGCTTTTCTATTATTGAGCCTTTCACAATTTTTCCGTCCATCATTAATTTAATCTCATCCCTGTAGGTTTCTTCTTGTACCCTCTGTAGCCAGTATTTCAGGGGATGGTGAAAATTATATGAGATATTCATCTTATAAATTTAAACACTAACCTTGTCACGCTAATCAGCTTGGGTAAGGAAGAATACCTATTAATGTCAATGGCTAAGGAGGGACTACTGACTGGAACGGTGCTCACCGTAATTTCGACAGGAGCAATATGTGCCTTTTGCACCGGCCAGTTAATTTTGTCCACCAGCCAACTTGGCCATTTAAACCACGATAAAGCACTCACAAATTTTCCATAAGTCAAGCCTCGAGACAAGAAGTCAGCCGGATTCTCGTCACCAGGAATGTGATTAAAGGTTAACATATGCTGACCCAAACTGTTATATTTCTCCTGCATTTGATTGATTACAGCGACTCTGTTTTGTACATGCACAATCTTACTGTTACCATTACGAATCCATTGTAAGGATACCTCGTTATCAGACCAAATTAAGTGTCGCTGATATTTATCTCTCGCAATTTATTTCTTATATAATTGGCTAATTTGACACCTACATAAATGGCCGTTAATTCCAACTGAGGTAAGGTACGTGATTTGATTGGAGCCACCCTAGCCTTAGACATAACAAGAGAAATGGCACTATTACATTGAAGGTAAGCGACTGCTCCATATGCTAATTTCGAAGCATCGCAAAAAAAGTGGAGTACATTTTCTCCATCTTGACTGGCCACATTACGTGGGAACTCCAACATTGGTAATTTTACATATTCACCTATTAGTTCTTCCCACCTTTCAACAAATTCCTCAGGTAGGGTTTCATCCCAAGCACACTTAAGCTGCCATGCTTCTTGTATCAACAATTTTCCTCTTATGGTAAGTGGGGACACTAAGCCTAGTGGATCGAAGCATTTTGAAACTTCCGCAAGTAAGACTCTCTTGGTTAATTTATTGGGCATACTGTAGTTATTAGACTTTAACGATAACAAGTCTCTCTCTGTGTCCCAAGTCAGTCCCAGCACATTACTATATTTAGACACTTCAACTCCAGGGTTGTCTTTATTTATTTGAGCCCTTAAACTGGATGAATTACTGTTCCATTCCCTCAGGGGCATATTTGCACCTTGCATTATTTCATTAGCCCCTTCATATATGCTCATTAGTTCCTCTTCAGTAGACGTCACCCCCAGGAAATTGTCCACATAAAATTGTTTACCCATTACTCCACTCAGTGGACCACCCGTACACTTAAGGTGTGCATTTATCGTTGCCTGGAGTAGGAACGGACTGGAGGTAGCACCAAACAATACACTCCTGAAGCGAAAAGTCTTCATGGGACTAAGTGGGTCATTAGGATTCTCGGGCCATAAGAACCTAGTGCAATCCCGGTCAGCCTCCTGCAGACCCACTCTCAGGAAAGCTTTACTTATGTCCGCCTAAAGGCATAATTCTTAACCCTGAAGTTTAATAATATGTCTCACAGTTTTTCCATCAACGATGGACCTGTCATCAAGCAGTCATTCAAACTAGGTATATTTTTGTTACTCCTGGCACTACAATTAAACACAATCCTCAGAGGAGTGGTCTTAGAATCCTTCTTCACTCTGTGATGTGGCAAATAGTGACCATAAATCTGGGCTTGCTCAGGAGGTACCTCCTCTATGAATTTATTATTTAACTGCTCATTAATTATATCATCGTAAGCAGTCAACAGTTCTGGTGTCTTGCTCAGTTCGTGGAGCTGAGCCTTTAATTGTCCATACGCCATCCGGTAATTAGTTGGTAGGTCTGGATGGTTCAGCTTCCACGGAAGTCTCACCCAGTATTGTCCAGATTCAAATTTAACATCCTTCTGGTATTGTTCTTGAGTAAAGGAATCATCTGGACTTTCTTCATTTACATTGATCCCTATGCTGTCCAATTCCCATAATTTATACACAGGTTCAACTTCATCCTCTATTGAAGTATATTTATACTGGGGTGATATTTCATGAGTAAGACACACCGTAACTGTATTTATGGCTTCCTCCAGTCATTCATTATCAGTACGAGGAAGCCTGCCATACATCACGTGACCTCCTGCGGTCCTTAGAAGGGTGACTCCGCATTTCTTTGTCATACCCTTTACAAAGGTGGCATAATGGTCACTACCTATCAAAATATCTATTGGCCCCACAGAATCATTATTTACACCAGAAGGTGCCAAATTTACCTTACTTGAAAGCCTTTCAGTAGCGTTACCAAGCCCTATTGTAGATATTTTCTCTGGGAGCCTATCCACAATTACGGCATTAATACGTTTTCTCTCATTGCCCAGCCTGACAGTTACATAAACAGTGTCGTATGACTGGGCCTTCTTATTCGAGAGAAATTCGAGAGAATTGCCATTAAGGCAATTACGTTTTATGAAGGTATGTTGTGATCCCTGATCCAGTAATGCTGTTATAGTTTTGGATTTACGTCGTTTATCATTAATCACCACATCCAACACAGGTAAAGCTACCTCAGCTAGGCCATCATTATCGACATTAGCTGCAATCTTTACGTTGGCTACTGTTGTGTCCGGGTTATTATCACTATCAGTACTATTGTTACCATTATTACGATTAGATCCGCCCTTACACATAGCTATGTGGTGTCTTCCCTTGTTACACTGATAACAATGGTGCAAGTTAGCACGGCAATCCCTTACATTATGATTTCCTAGACACCTGATACATCTAGCAAGCTCTTCCAATCTTTCCACTTTAACATCCCATGAATTATAGGCATTACAGTTCTTAGAGAAATGAGTACCGTTGCAGAAGATACAATCTCTCCTTTCTTTGCCTGACCTCTTATCAACTGGGCTACCCTTATTGTGGTACTTCCTCCTCTTGCTTTGATGTGGAGAAACACTATTACTGCCCCCTGTCACTTGATATGTGCCTACGTAACCCCGTTTAGTAGGTGACTTATGATTATTGATGTTGGGATAAAGTTTCCTTTTGTGGAACTTGACAGGTGCACTGGGGTCTGTAGACGTGGTATTCTTAGAGGTAATGGGTTGGCTGGTCTGCAGTTGGACAATTAGCTCCTGCAGGCCCACTCTTATTTCTTCCAACCTGAAGTAACCCTTGTGATATCTGTTAGATAGCCACTTCACTGTCTTGTGGTTCAATTTATTCTGAATCAAGGCACTCAACAACCACTCTGCTCCCTCCAGATCATATTTATTACTCAAGGTCTTAAGAGTGCTTTCTAGTTTGATCCTAAATTGCTGTAAGCTGTTGCAGTTGTGATCTGGAGTCTTCAAACTAGCCAAATTAGCTACTAGATCCAGCCTACTTTGCTCCAAGTTACCGTAAGTGACCTCCAACAAGTCAACTGCCTCACTATAGGAGTCATTTACATTTGGGAATGCTTGTATGAGAACATGCGCATCTCCCCTTACTTGTCCCTTTAAATAGCATAATTTGGTAACACTTGCAAGATCACTCCTATCATGTACGACTGCTTTAAAGATAGACCAAAACTCCTCCCAGTTTTCTCCCGGAATAAACACAGGCATGCACAATTCTGGGAGTTTTGGTAGACACCTCTGATTTTCCTTACTAGGTTGACCAACAACATTGTCTACACCCTTTACCTTCCCAGCAGCCGCTCCCTTTCAGCATCATCTGCACAATTCACCAGATCGCTCTCACAGTCCTTATACCACAATTTATATGACTCATATCTACTTTCTAAGGCATCTAGGTGTAGCTTTAATTCATCAGGGTTTACCGTTTCTTGTCTCATTAACTCCATACACTTGTTGTATGATTTAGTAACATGACCCTTCCGAGCTTGTAGTGACGCTTTCTTTGCTTTGGCATCCATGGACTTGCCAGCCGCACTAACTTCCTCAGACCCAGCCATGGTTAGGGAATTAATAATCACCAATTATACGACTTAAGTAGACACTTTGTGTGAGTAATTCTTGCACTTGTATAAATAATAGCCACCCATGTGCTAGTAATTAATTGGGCTAATTATCATCCACCACATGACCGACTAAATTTGTGTACCCTATACTCACTTTCTTCAATCAGTCACTTAATTATTAAGTAATTAATTCAATTAATTTTTTACTGATTGCATCTCAGTTTTTAGCAAGCCGCTAACCAGACTGAGAGTCGAAGATCAAAATGAATTTTTTATGAGAGAGCCACAAAATTTGATTAACACAAGCCTATCCGATGTTATCCTGACGCCAAATGACTTCGAACAGGCGATAAATGACATGCCCATGCGCTCTGCCCCAGGGCCAGACTCATGGAACTCGTGATAGGGGCTATCACGAGCCTTTTCCATCCTATGGAGAGGGAGCATGGACACGGGGGTAGTCCCACAGTTACTAAAAACAACAGACATAGCCCCACTCCACAAAGGGGGCAGTAAAGCAACAGCAAAGAACTACAGACCAATAGCACTAACATCCCATATCATAAAAATCTTTGAAAGGGTCCTAAGAAGCAAGATCACCACCCATCTAGAAACCCATCAGTTACACAACCCAGGGCAACATGGGTTTAGAACAGGTCGCTCCTGTCTGTCTCAACTATTGGATCACTACGACAAGGTCCTAAATGCACTAGAAGACAAAAAGAATGCAGATGTAATATATACAGACTTTGCAAAAGCCTTCGACAAGTGTGGCCATGGCGTAATAGCGCCATAGGTGACCAGAACTGAGCAGCATAGTCTAAATGAGGTCTAACCAAGGATATATAGAGTTGAAGAACAACCTGAGGACTTCTATTATTTATACTTCTAGATATGAAGCCAAGAATTCTGTTAGCTTTATTTCGAACACTTATGCACTGTTGTCTTGGTTTTAAATTACTGCTAACCAGAACTCCTAAATCCTTTTCGCAGTCAGTAGTATTAAGATCTACATTATTTAGTTTATATGTGGCATGGTTATTTAACTGTCCAACATTTAGAACTTTGCATTTGTCAATATTAAACTGCATCTGCCACTTCTCCGACCATTGCATCAGTCTATTCAAATCATCCTGGAGTGCTCTAGTGTCCTCATTAGAATGAACTGGACGGCCTATTTTGGTGTCATCAGCAAATTTGCTAATGTCACTATTTATTCCCTCATCTAAGTCGTTTATGTAAATTAAGAACAACAACAGGCCCAACACTGACCCCTGAGGAACACCGCTTGTGATGTGCCCACATTCTGATTTCTCCCCATTTATGCAAACTATCTGCTGTCTATTTGTCAGCCATGCCTCTACCCAGGAAAAAATTTCTCCTCCTATTCCGTGTGCCTTAAGTTTCCTCAATAGCCTCTGATGTGGAACTCTATCAAAAGCCTTACTGAAGTCCATATACACAATATCATATTCATTACCATGATCTACCTCCTCAAACACCTTAGTGAAAAAAGTTAGTAAATTCGTAAGACAGGAACGCCCCTTTGTAAAACCGTGTTGAGATTCATTAATCAATCTGTGCCTGTCAAGATGGCTACGAATTGCTTCGGCAATTATTGATTCTATAAATTTTCCCACTATGGAGGTAAGGCTTATTGGTCTATAGTTCAAAGCCAAGGACCTGTCACCTGCCTTGTAAATGGGAATTACATTTGCCATATTCCACTTATCAGGCACTATGCCAGTTTGTAGTGATATGTTAAAAAGATTAGCCAAAGGTATGCTAAGTTCCTCTTTACATTCCTTTAACACCCTTACAAACAGTTCAACAGGGCCTGGGGATTTGTTAGGTTTTAGTTTCTCTATTTGTCTGAGGACCATGTCACTAGTTACCGCAATCGTACATAGTTTATTATCATCCTGATCTACATAATCTATTATTTCAGGAATATTGCTAGTATTTTCCTGGGTGAAAACTGAGAGGAAGTAGGTATTGAGAATTTCACACATATTCTTATCACTGTTAGTGATCTGATAAGAGTTAATCTTAAGTGGGCCAGTCTTGTCCTTAATCTTACTTCTGTATGCCTGAAAGAACCCTTTTGGGTTAGTCTTTGAATCCCTTGCGACCTTAGCCTCATAATCCCTTTTTGCTTTACTTATTCCTTTCTTTCTCTCTCTAATTGAAAGATTGATTTCTTAACTGCCCATCCCCTCTTTTGATAACCCTATACATGCCTCTCTTTTGATCAATGAGATGTTTTAATCTATTGTTCATCCATTTGGGATCATTTTTGTTAGATCTAATTTCCCTGCTCGGAACAAAAGTTGTCTGGGCAGCTAGAACTATGCTCTGGAAAAAGTCATTTTGGCAACCAAGATCACCTACCTGACTCATAGTCAGGACATCCCAATTTAGCCCACCCAGGTAATTTTTCAGTTCCATGAAGTCGGCCAAGCGAAAATCTGGGACAAAGATTTGATTGCAGTTATCTGTGTAATTCCATGATATATTGAAACCAAGTGATTTGTGATCACTTTCTCCAAGCTTATCATTAACCTCAAGATTATTAATTAGTGAATCTTTGTTGACAAGAACCAAGTCAAGCAGATTGTTTCCTCTAGTTGGTACAGGGCAGGAGTCGAACGCTATCTTTAACCACGTTAGTACCTGTAATCACTCACTTGGGTGGGATGCTGCCCATACTATTGTACCCAAAAGTTCTGTCATAGAAAGAATCATAAATGAATCTTCTCTCTTGAATCATGACAGGAATGCCGTATATAACTCAAATTATGGGTTATACAAGCTCGATAGCTATTAAGTAGAGTCAATTGTATACAGTCTTAAACAACAGTACTATACAAAATCACAGGACTGTTCACTATGGCAGGTGGTTTCATGATGGATGGGTGACGCTCGACCTGTGTCTATGCACCAAAACATCATGCTACGTCAGTTGTAAATGGTTATACAACGCATTTAGCTGTTACTGTACCATACATTGACAGGTACACAAGAGTATATAATAACATAGGTAGTGGGGTTAAAGGATATTAGAAGTAGAAATTTGGATCAAAGACATATTAGAATGGTATGGAAGATTCCCAAGTACGGCATATTAATCGATACTGAGAAGACTGATAAACAATATTTAGGAAAAGAAGAAGAGATATTTCTGAGTTGCCCTGGGAACATTCGAGTACTCCAAACCAGGACATTTAAATGGACATAAGGCACATTCATTTCCTTTCTTTCATTAATTAAAAAGATTACAGAGAATAATAGCAATCCATATCTATAGTATCCACTGAGAAACATATTTTCTCAAGTCACATGACCTGTTCTAAGTGGCTAGAAAAAGCTTGGGACTGGTTATTATACCTTCTAATTTCATAATCCTTGACATCTCAAAACCCTCCTACCCCATGTGGGGGGATGGGGATGGTGGGGGGTAGGGGTGGCACAAACCGCTGGCTCACATTCCAAGAGAGGCTGTGGCAGGTAACAAACCCGCAATGTGCTACTCTGAAAAAATTTCCCTTCACTCCTGCTGTTGCCCTGCAAAATTGCATAGCTCCTGATGATGCACTGAGATGTGTGAAAGTACTTGAGCTAAAGATTTCCACCCCCGTGGCTTGTCTTGCATATGTATATAAACAAACAGTCAAGCTGGGATGGCCCCAGTGCTGAAAAGGTGTTTGCAACATGCTCAGGACTGCAACATCAGACAGGGAGATTGCCCGTCTACCAAGCTGTGAGTGCACATCGCTCCAGGGACTTCCTCCAAACATTTCCCATATGCATTGGGAACGTGCGTCGACCCTAAGACCCTCCGTACTGCAGTGGCTCTGTGCCTTGCTGCTCCAATTCACATGGAATATATGTGTATTTGCGGTGATGTGCAAGCCGACCAATATGGTCTACATGGTTTCAACTGTTCCAAAACCAAGGGCTGGCATGCAAGCCATAATGAGGTCAATGACATCATAAAGAGAACCCTTGCTGCAGCTGGATGCCCAGCCGAGAGGGAGCCCTGATCACTAGCAGCCAACAATACCCACAACCCAGCAAACTGCCCTGATGGGATCACCATCTATCCTTGGAAGAATGGCAAGCTCTTAGCATGGGACTATACCTGTGTGTCCACACTGGCTGACACCTATATCCATCACAATGTCAGGTGACAGGGAGGAGCTTCTGACCACAGGGAGGAGTACAAGATCGGCAAGTACAGGGACATAAGCCAACAGTATCAATTTGTCCCAGTGGGATAAGAGACCTTGGGATCATGGGGAAAACATGCCACACGTTTCCATAAACAACTGGGTTCCAGACTCATGGACACCACCAGGGACCCAAGGGCAGCCATTTTCATGTTCTAGCACCTCAGCATAGCCACCCAGAGGGGAAGTACATGCTGCATACTGGGCTCGCATCTGGCTTCGGAGGAGCTGGAGGAGATTCATAACCTTTGATATATTGTACCATTGTACTCATGTTTGTGCTTTCTATCAATATATTCTGTCTATTAATAAAGTAAATATATTATATAAATTATGCTGGGTGGTATGAGAAGAAAATATTCAAACAGCTCCAGGGAGAACCTTGAGGGGGGAGAGGAGTGGTTTTGCCTTTTTTTTTTTAATTTTAATGAAATTTTTCCTGTGAATTAAGCAGCATTTGAAACTTACGCAATATGTTTCTTTTCACTTTTTTTCCTTGTAGTTAGATAGAAAAAAAATAAATTTTTTATATTCTATAGGTTTTACAAGATTCCTCTTTCAACAAATTTGGTAAGATGTACATTGTTCTAGTGATATCAGACGAAAGATAAAGAGTTAGGTAATCATCGTATAGAAGGGAATGAGCCATATAGAAGGGAATGAGCCATATAGAAGGGAATGAGCCATATAGAAGGGAATGAGCCATATAGAAGGGAATGAGCAAACCGTCAATAGACTGCATTATACAAATTGTTGAAAGTTGATTTTGTTTTTTTGTTTTTTAGGAAAAAAAAACATGAAAACAAAACGGTAATACATATCACAAATCCCTTCTATTGGATTATAGAACAATCAATAACGTGTGAAAAAAATCATGATGCTCCTATAAAAACTTCGCAAAAAGAGGAAAATAAAAACAATAACTTATTCCGGAGTTATTCACATATACAGTTTGCATGAAACTCTAGGGTGGCCACGCGCCACCTTTTACCGACCATCATAACTCAACTGTGATCGGCGACTCATAAGTCACTGAGGTACTGGTGGTGTGTGCAGTGATCACTAGTGACTCATAAATGTTACTGAATTCGCAAACACTATGAGTAACTGCATGTTTGCTACCAACAGTAACGAAACCTACAAGAGTTACACAGACTAGTGTTTCCCTACTAGACCACATCTGGACCAACACCATATCCCCTTTAAAATCAGGCATAATCACAGATAATACCACAGACCACTACCCTACCTTCCTCATAACAAATCTTGGCAAATTACCCCAAGACACTACTAAAGTCACTTTCAGACTTCACAATGAGGCAGCCATTAATAACTTCACAACAGCAGTAACAAACATTGACTGGCACACTGAGCTAGAAATCTATACAGATATTGATGAATGTATTAATACTTTTCTAAAAAAGACCCAATACCTCTATAACAAGCACTGCCCTAAAAAAACTAAACAGATGACAGCTAAGAGACTGAACAGTCCCTGGCTAACACCCAGCATCCTCAAATCCATAAATACAAGGCACCTATACAAAAAACTGTACAGAATGAGTCACATAACCAAAGACCAAACAAAACGTTACTCGTCAATCCTAACCAGCCTGATAAGAAGGGCTAAAAAATTGTATTATGAGAACAGATTATCCAACTTAAGAGGTGATATAAAAAAGACCTGGAAAACTCTATCTGAAATTCTAGGAACTAAAAAGATATCACGAAATAGCGAAATTGAACTAACAAAACCAGATGAACCCCAACTCCCACCAACTGAAACAGCAAGCAGACTCAATGATTTCTTCTCCACTATAGGAAAAAACCTTGCCAATAAAATCCCAAGCTCAAATACCCCACCCAATGACTACCTCACTGGCAACTACCCGAACACACTGTTCCTAGCTCCGACTAACCCAACTGAAGTCTCCCTTATTATCAACACGCTAAAAAACAAGACAGGAGATTTAAATACCTTACCACACTTTATATACAAAAAAGCGTCACAAGTGCTATCACCAATCATTGCAACACTAACAAATCCATCCAATCCTCTACCTTCCCTACAGTTCTCAAAATAGCAAGGGTCACTCCGATCCATAAAGGAGGAGACCAAACAGACTTGAATAACTATACGCCAAT
This sequence comes from Cherax quadricarinatus, assembly GCF_038502225.1. Lineage (NCBI taxonomy): Eukaryota > Metazoa > Arthropoda > Malacostraca > Decapoda > Parastacidae > Cherax > Cherax quadricarinatus. The sequence continues at coordinate 23,937,608 of NC_091361.1, forward strand.
ATCCAACTTACACCCTCTCTCTAAAATCTTCAAAAAATTAATTCATAAGCGAATCTATTCCTACCTCATCTTCCACAACATACTCAACCCCTGTCAATTTGGGTTCAGGCCTAATAAAAATACTAATGATGCTATTATGCACATGCTAGAACATATATACACTGCAACAGAGAAAAAAGAAGTCCCACTGGGGATCTTCATTGACTTACGTAAAGCTTTTGATACAGTTGACAACGGCTTGCTCCACATAAAACTGTCACACTATGGTATAAGAGGGCACTCCCTCAACTACCTAAAGTCATACCTCAGCAACAGAAGCCAATATGTGTACACAAATGGGGCAAACTCTTCCGCACAGCCAATTACAGTTGGTGTCCCACAGGGAAGTGTCCTTGGCCCTCTTCTCTTTCTCATATACATAAATGACCTACCAAATGCATCGCAACTACTCAAACCCACACTATTGCAGATGACACTACATACGTCTTCTCTCACCCAAGCCCAGTCATGCTAGCCAATACTGTGAATGCCGAATTACAGATTATTATTATTATAATCAAGGGGGAAGCGCTAAACCCGGAGGATTATACAGCGCCTGGGGGGGGGGATGTGGAAGGCATTCAGGCTTAATCCCTAAATCAAGAGACCGAATTACAGAAAATATCTACCTGGATGAGGACCAACAAACTTACTCTAAACATTGGCAAAACTTACTTTTTCGGTTTGGTAATAGAGCTACAGATGTCCCTCTTAACATAATGATAAATGGATCATCTATCACAAAGCTCACAGAGGGAAAATTCTTAGGAATCCACCTCTCTGAAAAAAAATCAAATAATTTTATGTTTTCTTACCAAAAATTGGTGCATAATTCTGGCATCATTTTGATGTAATCAGCTTGTTTCTAGCATATTTTGAAGTATCTTTTTCGATTTATTTTTTGTTTTGCTGCTGAGGTCAAGATGACAGGATACCAATTTGGGTGTTTTTTTTTTTGTTTTTTTTTTCTGCTCCAGAAATTACGATTTTTATCCAAATATACTTGTTGGCATCTTCTGAGTCACTAGTGATCACTGCGCACACCACCAGTACCTCAGTGACTTATTTATTTATTTTATTTATTTATTAATTTGAACATGATACAGAGAAGTGCAAAGGAATACAGTAATTAAGTGCAGCATGCCAAAGCCCCTTGTATGCAAAGCATTATGGGCAGGCTTAAAGTTAACTTAAGATTAATTAAGCAATGATATATTCAGTGGTACAAAAATTATTGTAAACAGATTACAATTAAGCACAAATGAGTATTACAAAGACAGGCCATATGGTCATTTACTGTGTTGCTGAGCATTCAGCAGAATGGAATATTCAGTTAGGTAATGTAATAAAAAATAACAGTTTGGTTGGGTCATAGGTTAAACATTTATGAGATACAATTATGAGAAACTTTTGTGAGATACAATTTATGAGATACAATTATTCAGTATTTATTTAGTTGTGGGTGAGTTTACCTGGAGTTTACCTGGAGAGAGTTTCGGGGGTCAACGCCCCCGCGGCCCGGTCTGTGACCAGGCCTCCTGGTGGATCAGCGCCTGATCAACCAGGCTGTTGCTGCTGGCTGCACGCAAACCAACGTACGAGCCACAGCCCGGCTGATCAGGAAGATTTATAAACAGACTGTGTTTCTTTTATATTCACAGGTAATGAATTCCAGATTTTAGGGCCTTTTATGTGCATTGAGTTTTTGCATAGCGTGAGATGGACACGAGGAACATCAAAGAGTGATCTGTGCCTTGTGTTATGGTCATGTGTTCTGTTGAGGTTGGTAAGGAGACGTTTGAGGGGAGGGTTTATATCCGAGTTAAGTGTTCTATGTATGTAGTAGGTGCAGTAATAAGTATGGATGTTTTGTATGGTGAGTAGGTTTAGAGTTTTGAATATTGGTGGTGTGTGCTGCCTCTAGTGGGAATTTGTTATCATTCTGACTGCAGCCTTTTGTTGGGTAATTAGTGGTCTGAGATGGTTTAATGCTGTTGAGCACCATGCACAAATTCCATAGGTGAGATAGGGGTAAATAAGTGAGTGATATAGGGCCAGGAGGGCTGACTGTGGAACATAGTATCGTATCTTCGATAGTATGCATACGGTCTTGGAAATTTGTTGTATATGTGTTTGAAATTTGAGTCTATTATCAAGGTGGGGTCCTAAGAATTTTCCCTCTGTAGCTCTGTTACCAAACTGAAAAGTAAGTTTTGCCAATGTTTCGAGTAAATTTGTTAGTCCTCATCCAGGTAGATATTTTCTGTAATTCGGTATTCACAGTATTGGCTAGCATGACTGGGCTTGGGTGAGAGAAGACATATGTAGTGTCATCTGCAAATAGTGTGGGTTTGAGTAGTTGCGATGCATTTGGTAGGTCATTTATGTATATGAGAAAGAGAAGAGGGCCAAGGACACTTCCCTGTGAGACACCAACTGTAATTGGCTGTGCGGAAGAGTTTGCCCCATTTGTGTACACATATTGGCTTCTGTTGCTGAGGTATGACTTTAGGTAGTTGAGGGAGTGCCCTCTTATACCATAGTGTGACAGTTTTATGTGGAGCAAGCCGTTGTCAACTGTATCAAAAGCTTTACGTAAGTCAATGAAGATCCCCAGTGAGACTTCTTTTTTCTCTATTGCAGTGTATATATGTTCTAGCATGTGTATGTTGTGGGAGATGAGGTAGGAATAGATCCGCTTATGAATTAATTTTTTGAAGATTTTAGAGAGAGGGTGCAAGTTGGATATTGGCGTAGAGTTATTCAAGTCTGTTTGGTCTCCTCCTTTATGGATCAGGGTGACTCTTGCTATTTTGAGAACTGTAGGGAAGGTAGAGGATTCAATGGATTTGTTAAAGAGTGTTGTAACGATTGGTGATAGCATTTGTGACGTTTTTTTGTATATAAAGGGTGGTAAGATATTTAAATCTCCTGTCTTGTTTTTTAGCTTGTTGATAATAAGGGAGACTTCAGTTGGGTTAGTCGGAGCTTGGAACAGTGTGTTCGGGTAGTTGCCAGTGAGGTAGTCATTGGGTGGGGTACCTGAGCTTGGGATTTTATTGGCAAGGTTTTTTCCTATAGTGGAGAAGAAATCATTGAGTCTGTTTGCTGTTTCAGTAGGTGGGAATTGGGGTTCATCTGGTTTTGTTAAAACAATTTCGCTATTTCGTGTTATCTTTTTTGTTCCTAGTATTTCTGATAGGGTTTTCCAGGTCTTTTTTATGTCACCTCGTAAGTTGGATAATCTGTTCTCATAATAAAATTTTTTAGCCCTTCTTATTAGGCTGGTTAAAATTGACGAGTAACGTTTTGTTTGGTCTCTGGTTATGTGGCCCATTCTGTACTGTTTTTCAGACAACAAGGGGGTGGCACAGCTATATACGACTCAGACCAACTAGAATGTATCACTAATACTTGCACAAGGGATGAACATGGGGAATATATAATAGCTAAATTCAAATCCAAATACCTACAAAAACCTCTCACAGTGTGTTATGGGGCTATAGGACCCAACATGTATTTATAAGTAACAGTTACTCTGGAATACCTAATTATATTGAATTGATGGGGACTTCGCTCTAAATGTCAGAAGGACTGATCAACCTTATGACTGAAAAGCAGCTGGGTCAAGCCTATTTTTCTCAATATAATAGGTTATACTATAGACACATAAACACACAATTTATATAAGTAGTTTATAAAGTTGTATTTCTTTTTGTAAAAGTAAAATTAAATTGTGGTAGAATTGTGGTAACTGGAGAATTGTGCTTGGCAACAGTCTTTTGTTTTGGTGGGAGGAGCTTAGCCAGGCTCTCTCTCTCTCTCTCCCTCTCACTGACTCCCTCTCTCTGTGGCTGACCTTCAACCTGGCAGGATCTCTGGGTCCTTCTCCTAGCTTTTGGGGCATCATGTGTGCTCCAGGGGTGAGTTTTTATAATTTAAGTTTTGGCCACCACACCCAGGGTGACTAAAGTGTGTCAAAACACTGGTTAGCCCAGAGTTATGTCAAGAAGAGAGAAGGATAAAAGTTGTTGGAACACACCATGTGGAGAACAGGTATGGAGTGTGTAGATTTTGTTTTGAAAATGTGAGGCTGTGATTGTATATTCTGTACATATCTATTGAGAATACAGTTATATTTTTATAGTAGTAGTTTACATAACCTGTGAAGAGGGCTGGTGAAAGGGTATCAGAGACACTCAAGATGATCAGCCATGATGTAAGTATTACCCCTAGACAAATAAGGCCATTAAGTAAAAGCTACCCCACACTAGAACATGTAGTGAGAACCTTACTATCAAAGTAATAAGGGACAAACCTACGTAACATGGGAGCTTGACCGGGAGAGTTATTTGACTGCTAAAATAACTCAAAACATTCTTTGAACTATATGTGCTAGTATGGGGTAATAACAGTTGCATGTTTCTGGTAGAAGATTTACCAAGGTGGTGTCCTGGAGTTACCTGGAGAGAGTTTCGGGGGTCAACGCCCCCGCGGCCCGGTCTGTGACCAGGCCTCCTGGTGGATCAGCGCCTGATCAACCAGGCTGTTGCTGCTGGCTGCACGCAAACCAACGTACGAGCCACAGCCCGGCTGATCAGGAACTGACTTCAGGTGCTTGTCCAGTGCCAGCTTGAAGACTGCCAGGGGTCTGTTGGTAATCCCCCTTATGTGTGCTGGGAGGCAGTTGAACAGTCTCGGGCCCCTGACACTTATTGTATGGTCTCTTAACGTGCTAGTGACACCCCTGCTTTTCATTGGGGGGATGGTGCATCGTCTGCCAAGTCTTTTGCTTTCGTAGTGAGTGATTTTCGTGTGCAAGTTCGGTACCAGTCCCTCTAGGATTTTCCAGGTGTATATAATCATGTATCTCTCCCTCCTGCGTTCCAGGGAATACAGGTTTAGAAACCTCAAGCGCTCCCAGTAATTGAGGTGTTTTATCTCCGTTATGCGCGCCGTGAAAGTTCTCTGTACATTTTCTAGGTCGGCAATTTCACCTGCCTTGAAAGGTGCTGTTAGAGTGCAGCAATATTCCAGCCTAGATAGATGAAGAGTGTCATCATGGGCTTGGCCTCCCTAGTTTTGAAGGTTCTCATTATCCATCCTGTCATTTTTCTAGCAGATGCGATTGATACAATGTTATGGTCCTTGAAGGTGAGATCCTCCGACATAATCACTCCCAGGTCTTTGACGTTGGTGTTTCGCTCTATTTTGTGGCCAGAATTTGTTTTGTACTCTGATGAAGATTTAATTTCCTCATGTTTACCATATCTGAGTAATTGAAATTTCTCATCGTTGAACTTCATATTGTTTTCTGCAGCCCACTGAAAGATTTGGTTGATGTCCGCCTGGAGCCTTGCAGTGTCTGCAATGGAAGACACTGTCATGCAGATTCGGGTGTCATCTGCAAATGAAGACACGGTGCTGTGGCTGACATCCTTGTCTATTTCGGATGTGAGTGTGAGGGAAAAGTAGGCGTAAGTGGGGTTAAGGTTGTTCGGGCAACCAGGAACCATTAGTTACGTCGCGTGCACCCCCCCCCCTCTGGCGGGCTGGGGCGAAACTAGTTCCTTGTGACCGATTTGTTAGTTTCTACTCCTGGTAATATTGACCTTACCTGGTGTGGGTTGAAGTTTGGAGAGTCACTTCACCTCCACTCTTCTCCTAATCAGGTAGGATGATATACCAGGAGTATCCCTGTTTGTTTCTTTATTTTGTTTGCTGGTTACCAGTAATGATTTTGGCATTTATCATTCTTTTAAATTCTTAAATGTTATATTATTATGACTATGGGTAACCAGTTTATTTTTTCTTATTACCAGCTCTGTTCCTGGCGTGGTCTTCCAGGATAGACGCCAGATAAAGGAGCAAGACGTGTGTTAATAATACTTATTAACATTATTCTACCACTACCGGCCCTTACCTATTCTACTTGTGCTCCATCCAAGTGGTAGGAGATTCCAGAACATCAGATTACCATCTGCCCAGGATAACCTACATAAATAACATCAGAGGAACTATCCAGGGCCATACCTACTACTGCCCAACTCAAAGAACTGAAGGCCATTTTTTTTTATTATATTTAAATTTTAAGTAAAATTCTCAAAAATCATTATTCTCATTTTTCCTAAGTTATTTCTTTATTTATTTTTCCATTAATTTCTTTTGTTCAGTTGGAAGGCGTTCCACTGACAATGGCGACCTTGCCAGGATCCGACTCTTGAAGCAACATCGTCCTGATGGTTCAACTGGTTGTGAGTATAACATTTAAGATAGAAAAGGGTGAGTTAGTTGAGGTGTCAAGTCATTACTGGTAGTCTGGTTGACTTACCGTTGTTTGGTTCTAGGGTTCGGTTTAGAAGTTTACCTATTTGTTGGACCTGGGGAACTTTGATAATAACCCCTCCTGTGTGAACCGTGTGTATTTTGCTTAGTGAAGGCTATTGAGCCCACAAGTGTATTCTTCCGGGGAGAAATATTTATTTCATTTTCTACTTTGGGATGTTTAAAGTGTGCGGACTGTGTCCCTCTTTTGTAACAGACGTTACTGTTAATTTTAAATAAGTCAGTTGAAGTTGGGTGCGTAATATTTCTTTTTACAAGATGGATTCTTTAGATTTCTGGTTGAAAGCTGGAAAGGAAATGGGATTTACTGGACAAAGCCTTCATAATTACATTACTGCTAAAATGGCTATTGAAGAGAAAAAGGAACAGGAAAGACTAGCTCGAGAAAAGAAAGAGGAACAGGAAAGACTAGCTCGAGAAAAGAAAGAGGAACAGGAAAGACTAGCTCGAGAGGAGAAAAGACTAGCTCGGGAAGAGAAAAAGGAACAGGAAAGACTAGCTCGAGAAGAGAAAAAGGAACAGGAAAGACTAGCTCGGGAGGATAAAATCGAACAGGAAAGGATAGCTAGAGAAGACAGAGTTCAGGCAAGAGAGGTAGCCTTCAAAATGAAGGAAATTGAGTTAGAACAATCAAGGTTGGAATTAGAAGCAAAGAAGATAGAACTATCTAAGCAGAAAATAGATGAAGGGGTTCTAGAATACCCTTCCCAAGAACCTAATATTAGGATGCCACAAATACCACCTTTCTCAGAAAAAGATGACATAGCGGCATATATTACTAGATTCGAGAGTACTGCTACTCTCTGTGACTGGCCAGTAGATTCTTGGGCTACTAGGCTCGGCTTACTACTGTCAGGTTCAGCATTAAACGTCTATTCCACTCTACCCTCTGATGTTATTTCTAGTTATAGCCTGCTGAAGAAAGCTATACTTCAGGCTTTCAAAAAAACTACTCATCATTACAGGTCTGAGTTTAGACACATTAAAATAACTCCTAATCAAAATTACATGCAATTCTTAACAACACTTTTCAGATTATTTGATTCGTGGATTGAAAGTGCTGAGGTTGACCACGATTTCGAATCTTTACGAGACCTGATGGTAAGAGATCAATTCCTTTCTTCTGTAAACTCTGACTTACGAATATTCATTAAAGAAAGAAACATTCATACGGCTGCGGAAATGGCACAAGCTGCTGATATATATGCGTGCGCTCATAATAACTACCCTAAAGAACGTAGCAGATATAAGCCTGTTGTGCCTAAGCAATCTGAGGGATCCAAACCCTCCATACCTAAGAATTCCACGGCCTTCACAGTAAAATGTTTCAACTGTAATGAGTGGGGTCATAGACGGCCCGACTGTCCTAGAAAAAAAGGTGAAAATGTCGGTAAATGTTTCACTGAATCAAACATAAACGCACCTTTTAGTGAAGGTACAGTCAATGGCATGAATGTGTCAACCATTCTTAGAGACACTGGATGTTCCTGTATTGTTATCTCAAGTAAGCTTTTCCCTAACTTAGATTCTTCACGTTATAAGTCCACTAAATTAACTGACTATTTAGGAAGAAGCGATTCTTTTCCAACAGTCAGATGTTTCGTTAGGTGCAAATGGTTCTCAGGATGGGTAGATGCCGTAGTTGCCCCGATAACCTCGTGTTCTGTTTTGGTTGGGAACATACAAGGGGCTGCTTTTCCATCTGAGAAGGACTGTTTGGAATTTGGAGTTTCCAAGGAAGGGTTGGAACCTAATATCTGTTTCTTCACAGATAGTTCCAGATGAGATTCAGTTGGATAACCTAAATCAGAGAGCTGATGGTTACAAAACTCCGGTAACACCTTTAGTAAGTCAGTCACTTGAACTGGACAACGCAGACACCAGTGGAAAACTACGTGTGGCACAATCTATTCAACAACTAGACTCAATTAACGTCCTTACCAGAGCTCAGTCTAAGGTAAAACCTATCCACCCATTAGTTCTTTCCAAAGGAAAGCCAATCGAGCTGTCTCATATAGATTTAGAGGGTCTTCAAAAGACTTGTCCTTCCTTAGAGGAATCTCGGAAGTTAGCTTTAAATGGCAAGGTGACCCAGAGAAAGAAATTTTCTTACAAGTTTGAGTTCAAACACGATCTTTTGTACAAGACTATAGTGTCTGCGGACAAACCCAATGACGTTGGTCGAAGCCTGTTAGTCATTCCGCAGGATTGCCGTGAAACCATTTTAAAGATTTCTCATGACTTACCAGTCTCTGGCCATTTTTCACATAGGAAGACCTATAATAAAATCAAGGACCTATATTTCTGGCCTAGCATGTCCTCTGACATCTATAAGTACTGCAGATCATGTCACGTATGTCAACTTTCCACGCAGAAGGGTAGAACTGGGAGAGTTCCTATGGTAAAGATGCCAATTTTCTCAGTCCCTTTTGCGAGGGTTGCAGTAGATATAGTTGACCCTATCACTCCTCGTTCATCAGGTCATAAATATATTTTATCTTTGACTAGGCGTCCAACTGCCCAAAGAAGAAAGATATTCCACTGTGGATAAAGAATGTTATGCATTAACAGACACTTGAAAGGGGCTCTGGCTATTCAGCCCTATAAGTCTAAAGTCGTTCATATTTCTGGCTCTGAAAACCACTTCTCAGATTGGCTGAGCCGAGGTTGTACTTAGTTCTTTTCCCTCTGTTCGTTGACTTATTGACTCCGTCCATAAGTTTTGGAAGGGGGTATTGTGAGGGAAAAGTAGGCGTAAGTGGGGTTAAGGTTGTTCGGGCAACCAGGAACCATTAGTTACGTCGCGTGCACCCCCCCCCCTCTGGCGGGCTGGGGCGAAACTAGTTCCTGGTGTCCGATTTGTTAGTTTCTACTCCTGGTAATATTGACCTTACCTGGTGTGGGTTGAAGTTTGGAGAGTCACTTCACCTCCACTCTTCTCCTAATCAGGTAGGATGATATACCAGGAGTATCACTGTTTGTTTCTTTATTTTGTTTGCTGGTTACCAGTAATGATTTTGGCATTTATCATTCTTTTAAATTCTTAAATGTTATATTATCATGACTATGGGTAACCAGTTTATTTTTTCTTATTACCAGCTCTGTTCCTGGCGTGGTCTTCCAGGATAGACGCCAGATAAAGGAGCAAGACGTGTGTTAATAATACTTATTAACATTATTCTACTACTACCGGCCCTTACCTATTCTACTTGTGCTCCATCCAAGTGGTAGGAGATTCCAGAACATCGGATTACCATCTGCCCAGGATAACCTACATAAATAACATCAGAGGAACTATCCAGGGCCATACCTACTACTACCCAACTCAAAGAACTGAAGGCCATTTTTTTTTATTATATTTAAATTTTAAGTAAAATTCTCAAATCATTATTCTCATTTTCCTAAGTTATTTATTTATTTTTCCATTAATTTCTTTTGTTCAGTTGGAAGGCGTTCCACTGACAATGAGGATGAGGAACAAGATGGGAGCTAGTACTGTGCCTTGTGGAACAGAGCTTTTCACCGTAGCTGCCTCGGACTTTACTCTGTTGACGACTACTCTGTGTTCTGTTAGTGAGGAAATTATAGATCCATCGACCGACTTTTCCTGTTATTCCTTTAGCGCGCATTTTGTGCGCTATTACGCCATGGTCACACTTGTCAAAGGCTTTTGCAAAGTCTGTATATATTACATCTGCATTCTTTTTTTCTAGTGCCTTTAGGACCTTGTCGTAGTGATCCAGTAGTTGAGACACAGGAGCGACCTGTTCTAAACCCATGTTGCCCTGTGTTGTGTAACTGATGGGTTTCTAGATGGGTGGTGATCTTGCTTCTTAGGACCCTTTCAAAGATTTTTATGATATGGGATGTTAGTGCTATTGGTCTGTAGTTCTTTGCTGTTGCTTTACTGCCCCCTTTGTGGAGTGGGGCTATGTCTGTTGTTTTTAGTAACTGAGGGAAGTGTTGTTTTCATATATTAGTTTACAGGTTGTTTTTCTCCTAAGGTGGGAGAAAGGTTAAGTAACACATTTGTGTTGTGGTTATGGTAAGTGCTATGTGCATAGTTTACATTCAATTTGTGTTATTTTATGTGCCTGTGGGAAAACTTTGTCCACTGATACTGTAAGAGGGAAGCAAGTGTTTAAAGATAAAACTGTCAGAAGATGAGTCTTCAGATTTTTTAGGCTTCAGGGAAGAAGGTAATAATTCATCAGTAAACATGCCTGTTAACAGTGAACATGAGGGATCACCTACTCCAGGTGATATGGAAATTGAGAGAATGAGACTGAAATTAGCTGTACTAGAGGCTGAAATGAAATTAATGAAAGCTAAGGAGGAAGAACGTCAAAGATTAGGAGGTTCTGAACAAGAGCCTGAGCAGTACTTTAACATAACTAAAGCTGCAAATTTTGTCCCTAAGTTTACAGAGTGACCCAGATAGATATTTTTCTTTTTTTGAGAAGACGGCTCTGGAGCAAGGATGGCCCAAACGGAAGTGGGCTACCCTAGTTCGCACACAACTTGTGGGTAAAGGATTCCAGAGAGTAGAGACTCTGGAGGGGCAAGATTTTTCTGATTATGATAAGATTAAAGAGGAAGTATTGCTTGCCTACCAAATGATACCTGAGAAAAATAGACAAAAGTTCAGGAATCAAAAATTTCAGGATGGGCAGACCTTAACTGAGTTTGGGAATGAGAAACTGTTCCTTTTTTAAGAAATGGGTTTGTTCCAAAGGAGCTAATAAAGACTATAACAAATTAGTAGATCTGATGGTTCATGAAGAATTGTACAATACAATCCCTGTTGACCTCAGAGAGTATCTGGAGGACAAAAACCCAGATAATCTTTCAGAAGCACTAGACCTAGGTGACCGATTCGTGGCTCGCAGGGAATTGGTAAGTAAAAACAGTCATGCTGCTTCTGAAAATTTCCCCACTCATTCTAAACCTTATTCCAAGTCCTGTGGTCATAAAGGTAAGTGGGACAAGAATTTTCAGGGACAAATGAAGGCTGAGGTGCCCTCTAAAATAGAAGGAAAAGGTAAGTCAGCTGGAGTTCAAAGTTTACTTAGACAATCAGATAATGTTTCAGATCCTCGAGTAAACAGTATCAGTCCTACACCAAATGGTAAAAATACCTTTAAGAGTTTTATCTGTTATTACTGTAACAAAACTGGACACACACAAAAGTTTTGCTGGTCAAGGCGGCGAGATCAGGAAAGGGAGGAACCACCCCAGAGGACTCTAACTGCAGAGATACATCCAGTTGCCTGCATTAGGTCTTCAAGGCAAGGTGAGGAGGAACTTTTGGATCTAGACCCCAGGATGTGTATATTTTCTAGTAGGTCCGCAGTTGGTTTGCAAAAGGATGTAGGCAGAGTTGAGAACATACTGTCCTTGAGAGATGGATGTAGCACCTACTCTTTGCTACGTGCTGGAGTGCTGCCAGTGTCTAAGGATACCTATACTGGAGTAGATATATTGTTGAAGGGTATTACGGGTTCAACTATAAGGACACCTGTACACAAATTATGGGTAGAATCTGCATACCAAGTTGGCTATCTCCCTGTAGGCGTCTCAGATGAAATTCCCTTCGAAGGGGTCGACCTCTTATTAGGGAATAATGTTATGGGCCTGTTAGACAGTGAGGAACAACTAGTTTGGGGGAAACCAAGTCCCAAATGTTGGGAGGAAATGGCTAGGAAAACCCTGCCAGACCTTCTCCCTGATGGTTCCACCATGAGAAGTATGGCTCATGATCATGCTACCAACAGTCTTCATGATATTTCTCATGAGGATGGAGAGGGCTTAAGTTTGGTAACTCTGCTTTCTGATGTTGAACTGCAGTCAACTGAAGAAAAGGATGATCCAGCCAGAGCTGAGCATGATGGGAGAATGGATCAATTAAATAGCGTGAGAGAGGCTGCATCTACTAGGGTGCAATTAATTTCTGTGCAGGAAAATGTCGCTGTTGCTGAGGAAAAAATGTTAGTTAAATAAGTGTTTTCATTTCAGGGAGGAAACTCTTACAAAGAATTCACCTCTGTTTGCAGTATCGATGGAAGGAGAACAAGGGTTTTGTCCCCAGATGGTGATGTCCAAGGTTTCCAGGCATTTCTTCTGGTCTCAGCTGTGGGAGACTGTCAGAGAGTATATTGAGACCTGTCATGTCTTTCAATTTATAGGGAAACCTAGTCGAAGTATTAAACCTGTTCCCCTTCAGTCTATTTCAGCACCAGGTGAACCCTTCAGCAAGCTGGTAGTAATGTACTTGGTCCATTCCCAAGGACCAAACTGGGAAATGATTATTTACTCACAAATATTTGCTCCACTACCAGATACCTGGAAGCAGTCCCTCTACATAAGATAACTGCTCATGTAGTCTTAAGGGTTTTGATGAAGTTCTTTTTTCATGTTTGGTTTCCTCAAGCAGTACAAAAAGACCAAGGGCCTAACTTTACCTCAAAGTCTTTTAGAAATGTTTTGAAAGGACTAAAAGTAGAGCCTCAGTGTTCGACTGTGTATCACTCTCCATCTCAAGGGGAAATAGAGAAATTAAATCAAACCCTCAAGACAATGATGCAAGCCTATGGTATAGACAATACTAACAACTGGGATGAGAGGATCCCTTTCTTTGTATTTGCTGAGTGGGGAAGCACTCTGGAATCTCTGAGTTATTGGCTTGGGGAGGATGGTGATGCTCCCCCCTCGGAGCTTTTTCTCAGTTTCAGATACTGTTTGGCTCGTATGAGGTGGATGGTACCAGTGAACGTGCCCATCAACCAGACCAGGATGATGATGTGGGACCATAATGTGGACCATGATACTCTGGAGGCTGGAGAGGAAGTGCTGATACTGGAGCCAATTCATGTGAAAATCTGTATGGCAAGTTGCTGCGAGCTGAACATGTTGTAGGGAAAGTTCCCAGGGGTTAGATATAAAACCCACACCCCCAAGCAAGAAAAGAATGAGTATAGTGTACACAGTAACCGGTTAAAGGGTTTGAAGTTATGTCAAAAATTCAGAGAGACCAATGTTTTAATGGAATGTAAAGGGCTGCAAAACAATAATCTATATGAAATACCAAAAGCGTATTTAAGAAATAACATGTGTGTAAAAGATTTTGGGAAATGCATGCTTGGGTTTAATGAGAAAAATGTTGGAGAGTTGGCTCAGCCACCTTGGAACTTTATAAAAGTTTGGGATGTCAGTAATGGGGAAAAATTGAAACTCCATGAGGAAATTGTTAAGGAAACTGAGCCAATTCAACAATTTTTGTGTGAGAAAAATCTGTATGAAAAATTGGAGATGGGGGAAGAAATTAAATTCTTCCAACACCAGTTTGTAGTGCTTAGTGAGAGTCAGTGGGCATTCCCATGCTTCATGGTTCCCAAATTAGATGGCACCCTGGGCATGAACACTGACTACCACAGAGTACGTTTAACAACTAAGGTTTACAGAATTAGAAAGATTGATACTTATGCACTAAAAGATGAAAACATTTTAAATAAGCTAAAACATGGAAGATGTGATTTCCATGGTCTGTGTTCAAGCACCATTTTAATGTGTGTAATGCAAATTGTGTTCATTGTGTGTTTAAAATTTGTGTGCAAGATGGAACGTGATGGTGTTTGTGTAAACTTGATGTATCCAACCTGGGTGCAAAGAGATGTGTTTGGTGTTTGTTGTTGCACTGTGAGAGGTTGCAGAACTGTTACTGTCTATGAACAACCTTCTAAGTTTAAATGTCAACATTTTACCACAGGAAAGAAAATTTTCATTTTGGGGCTGGCTATTCAGCATTTGTACATGTCTCAGGATCTCTTCATCCTGTTCCTGTGTATAGTGACTAAAATCAGACTCTTAAAATGGGCTTTGTTCCTACAGCCTTTTAATTTGGAAGTCAAATATATAAAAGGCTCAGAGAATGTGGTTGCTGATGCTCTCTCTAGATGTTTCATGTAGATGCATGGTGCGTACTTTGTACATAGTGTTTGTCTTGTGCTGACCTTGTTGTTTTTGCAGTGGTGAACTCTCAGCGAGCCTGAGTACTCTCTACCAGCCATCTGACTGTGAAGGGGTCGAGTCAGAGCCAAAAGTGTGACGAGGGTCAGGGTGTACGTAAATGTGAGTTGAGGCAGTTGTTGACAACCTTCGGTAACATGAGACTTTCAGAAAGGTATGTTGTGTCTTGGTGTGCTCTATATACAAAACGGCCCGACGGTTTGCCTTTGTGGTCCCCTGGATCCCTCCATGTTCTATGTCAGCCTCCTCTTCATAAGTTTGGAGGATCTGTGTGGAGTGGGACCTCGGAAGATGGGCTTGAGTGCCTGACCATGTTAAGGATCGTGAGTGTTGACTGGAAGTCTCACTGTTTGGTTCGGCCACCAAGTGAGAGACACCTTGACATGTTTTGTGAAGTTTCCTGCCTGGTGTACACCTGACTGCTCTGGGTTTGGCTCTACTCTCGTCTCCTGATCAGGAAGATGCCACCCTGGAGTACCAGTTGCTTGCTGGATTACCGTAGCAGAGGCACAGGCCTGTTGGTGCGGGCTTTCACAGTGGGCATTGTGTGCAATTTTGCATTGTAGTGTGTATTGTTTAAAAGTCACTAAAATTGTAAATAGTTACACACTTGAGTATATGGGTATGGTTAAAATGCTTTTATAAAAAATTCTGCAATCTGTTGTAAATAACAGTAAAGTGAAGAGTAGTTATGGTGCTGGGAAATATGTAGCATTTCTAGTAGTCTTGGTTACCGCCTTCAGACTTAAGCAATATACTTTTTACTAGCCGTATCCTGAGGGACACGGCTAGCTTTTGTGAGACTTCGTCTGGAGGTGGGGGTGTTATGGGGCTATAGGACCCAACATGTATTTATAAGTAACAGTTACTCTGGAATACCTAATTATATTGAATTGATGGGGACTTTGCTCTAAATGTCAGAAGGACTGATCAACCTTATGACTGAGAAGCAGCTGGGTCAAGCCTATTTTTCTCAATATAATAGGTTATACTATAGACACATAAACACACAATTTAAATAAGTAGTTTATAAAGTTGTATTTCTTTTTGTAAAAGTAAAATTAAGGTGTGGTAGAATTGTGGTAACTGGAGAATTGTGCTTGGCAACAGTCTTTTGTTTTGGTGGGAGGAGCTTAGCCAGGCTCTCTCTCTCTCTCCCTCTCTCTGACTCTCTCTCTCTGTGGCTGACCTTCAACCTGGCAGGATCTCTGGGTCCTTCTCCTAGCTTTTGGGGCATCATGTGTGCTCCAGGGGTGAGTTTTTATAATTTAAGTTTTGGCCACCATACCCAGGGTGACTAAAGTGTGTCAAAACACTGGTTAGCCCAGAGTTATGTCAAGAAGAGAGAAGGATAAAAGTTGTTGGAACACACCATGTGGAGAACAGGTATGGAGTGTGTAGATTTTGTTTTGAAAATGTGAGGCTGTGATTGTATATTCTGTACATATCTATTGAGAATACAGTTATATTTTTATAGTAGTAGTTTACATAACCTGTGAAGAGGGCTGGTGAAAGGGTATCAGAGACACTCAAGATGATCAGCCATGATGTAAGTATTACCCCTAGACAAATAAGGCCATTAAGTAAAAGCTACCCCACACTAGAACATGTAGTGAGAACCTTACTATCAAAGTAATAAGGGACAAACCAACGTAACACAGTGATAAACATCTACAGAGTTCCACAATCAAATATTAGCCAATTTAGTCAAAACCTAGGAAGTACGATAACTGATGCACGCATGAACAAAGATCACTTACTACTCTCGGGTGACTTCAGTATAAATCTCCTGCAAGACCAGGACCCACACGTTACTGAATTCACAAACACTATGAGTAACTGCATGTTTGCTACCAACAGTAACGAAACCTACAAGAGTTACACAGACTAGTGTTTCTCTACTTGACCACATCTGGACCAACACCATATCCCCTTTAAAATCAGGCATAATTACAGATAATACCACAGACCACTACCCTACTTTCCTCATAACAACTCTTGGTAAAATACCCCAAGACACTACTAAAGTCACCTTCAGACTTCACAATGAGGCAGCCATTAATAACTTCACAACAGCAGTAACAAACATTGACTGGCACACTGAGCTAGAAATCTATACAGATATTGACGAATGTTTTAATAATTTTCTAAAAAAGACCCAATACCTCTATAACAAGCACTGCCCTAAAAAAACTAAACAGATGACAGCTAAGAGACTGAATATTCCCTGGCTAACACCCAGCATTCTCAAATCCATAAATACAAAACACCGATATGAAAAACAGTACAGAATGGGTCACATAACCAGAGACCAAACAAGACATTACTCGTCAATCCTAACCAGCTTGATAAGAAGGGCAAAAAAATTGTATTATGAGAACAGATTATCCAACTTACGAGGTGATATAAAAAAGACCTGGAAGACCCTATCAGAAATTCTGGGAACAAAAAAGATATCACGAAATAGCGAAATAAAATTAGCAAAATCAGATGAACCCCAACTCCCACCAACAGAAACAGCAAACAGACTCAATAATTTCTTCTCCACTATAGGACAAAACCTTGCCAATAAAATCCCAAGCTCAGATACCCCACCAAATGACTACCTCACTGGCAACTACCCGAACACACTGTTCCTAGCTCCGACTAACCCATACGAAGTCTCCCTTATTATCAACGCACTAAAAAACAAGGCAGGAGATTTAAATACCTTACCACCCTTTATATACAAAAAAGTGTCAAAAGTACTATCACCAATCATTGCAACACTCTTTAACAAATCCATTGAATCCTCCACCTTCCCTACAGCTCTCAAAACAGCAAGGGTCACCCCAATCCATAAAGGAGGAGACCAAACAGAGTTGAATAACTATAGGCCAATATCCAATTTACACCCTCTCTCAAAAATCTTCGAAAAATTAATTCATAAACGAATCTACTCCTACCTCATCTCCCAAAACATTCTCAACCCCTGCCAATTTGGATTCAGGCCTAATAAAAATACTAATGATGCTATTATACACATGCTAGAACATATATACACTGCAATAGAGAAAAAAGAAGTCCCACTGGGGATCTTCATTGACTTACGTAAAGCTTTTGATACAGTTGACCATGACTTGCTCCACGTAAAATTGTCACACTATGGTATTAGAGGGCACTCCCTCAACTACCTCAAGTCATACCTCAGCAACAGAAGCCAATATGTGTACGCAAATGGGGCAAGCTCTTCTGCTCAACCAATTACAGTTGGTGTCCCACAGGGAAGTGTCCTTGGCCCTCTTCTCTTTCTCCTATACATAAATGACCTACCAAATGCTTCGCAATTACTCAAACCCACACTTTTTGCAGATGACACTACATACGTCTTCTCTCACCCGAGCCCAGTCACGCTAGCCAATACTGTAAACACCGAATTACAGAAAATATCTACCTGGATGAGGACTAACAAACTTAAACTAAACATTGACAAAACCTACTTCATTCAGTTTGGAAACAGAGCTACAGATGTACCTCTTAACATAACGATAAACAGATCACCTATCACAAAGCTAACAGAGGGAAAATTCTTAGGAATCCACCTTGATAATAGACTCAAATTTCATAAACATATACAACAAATTTCTAAGAAAATTTCCAAGACTGTAGGCATACTATCGAAGATATGGTACTATGTTCCACAGTCAGCCCTCCTGGCCCTTTATCACTCTCTTATTTACCCCATCTCACCTATGGAATTTGTGCATGGGGCTCAACAACAATTAACCATCTCAGACCACTAATTACCCAACAAAAGGCTGCAGTTAGAATAACAAATTCTCACTACAGGCAGCACACTCCACCAATATTCAAAACACTCAACCTACTCACCATACAAAACATCCATACTTATTACTGCACCTATTACATATATAGAACACTTAACTCTGATATTAACCCTCCCCTCAAACATCTCCTTGCCAACCTCAACAGAACACATGACCATAACACAAGGCACAGATCACTCTTTGATGTTCCTCGTGTCCATCTCACGCTATGCAAAAACTCAATGCACATAAAAGGCCCTAAAATCTGGAATTCATTACCTGTAAATATAAAAGAAACACTACCTTTCTCACTGAAAACCAAATAAATACTGAATAACTGAACCTTATAAATTGTATATCCTAAATGTTACTCACAATTATATCACACAAATGTTAAACCTAGGACCCAATCTAACTTTGTTATTTTTTTAAATACACTACCTAACAGAATACTCCATTCTACTGAATGTACAGCAATGCATGCAACCATATGACCTTTCTTTGTAATACTCATTTGTGCTTTATTGTTATCTGTTTACAATAATGTTTTATCACTGATTACATCATTGCTTAGTTAATCTTAAGTTAATTTTAAGCCAGCCCGTAATGCTATGCATATAAGTGGCTTTGGCATGCTGCTCTTACCTGTATTTTTTTGTACCTCTGTATGTATGCTAAAATTACTAAATAAATAAATAAATAAATAAATAAATCGGTGTTAGCCAGGGACTGTTCAGTCTCTTCACAGTCATCTGTTTAGTTTTTTTAGGGCAGTGCTTGTTATAGAGGTATTGGGTCTTTTTTAGAATATTATTAATACATTCGTCAATATCTGTATAGATTTCTAGCTCAGTGTGCCAGTCAATGTTTGTCGCTGCTGCTGTGAAGTTATTGATAGCTGCCTCATTGTGAAGTCTGAAAGTGACTTTAGTAGTGTCTAGGGGTAATTTGCCAAGGTTTGTTATGAGGAAGGTAGGGTAGTGGTCTGTGGTATTATCTGTGATTATGCCTGATCTTAAGGGGGATATGGTGTTGGTCCAGATGTGGTCTAGTAGGGAAACACTAGTCTATGTAACTCTTGTAGGTTTTGTTACTGTTGGTAGTAACATGCAGTTACTCACAGTGTTTGTAAATTCAGTAACATATGGATCTTGGTCTTGTAGGAGATTTATACTGAAGTCACCTGAGAGTAGTAAGTGATCTTTGTTCATGCGTGCATCACAATGTTGTGAACCACTTTAGACAAATCATAAAGAAACAAGAGGTACAAAGCTCTATGGACAGATATGTTGTGCAACAGAGGTCCAGTGACTCTCAAACTGTTCCTAGTGGCATTAAAAGAAGATGGGAAGTAACCCCAGAAAGGACTTGATACCTCAAGTCCTAATGGAAGGGGATTCCCCTTCTTCACAATAACAACTTCCATACTCTCCCCTCCTCCCATCCCATCAATCATCATCAGATCTTCAATAAAGGTAAGTATCATGTATTCTATTCTTAGTAGAGTATTAACTGTGCATGTCTTCTTCAGTTTGTGTATGTTAAAATTAATATTTCATGTGGTAAAAAAATTTTATATTTCATACTTTGGGGTGTCAGGAATGGATTAATTTGATTTCCATTATTTCTTATGGGGAAAATTAATTCGCCTTACAATAATTTTGGCATACGATGAGCTCTCAGGAGCGGATTAATATCGTAAGGCGGGGGTCCACTGTATACGTTTGGGGTGCTACGCGAGAGAACGTATATATACGTTTGGACCGTTTAAGGGTTAAGTAGTCTATAAACCATTAAATTTAGTCTGACCGTAATGCCAAGGCATGATAGTGGCTCTCTTTGCACTTCAAATCATTATTGTGAATTTTTTATGAGAGAGCCACAGAATTTGGTTAACACAAGCCTATCTGATGTTATCCTGACACCAAATGACTTCGAACAGGCGATAAGTGACATGCCCATGCACTCTGCCCCAGGGCCAGACTCATGGAACTCCGTGTTCATCAAGAACTGCAAGAAGCCCCTATCACGAGCTTTTACAATCCTATGGAGAGGAAGCACGGACATGGGGATCGTCCCACAGTTATTAAAAACAACAGACATAGCCCCACTCCACAAAGGGGGCAGTAAAGCAATAGCAAAGAACAACAGACCGATAGCACTAACATCCCATATCATAAAAATCTTTGAAAGGGTCCTAAGAAGTTAAATCACCACCCATCTAGAAACCCATAAATTACACAACCCAGGGCAACATGGGTTTAGAACAGGTCGCTCCTGTCTGTCTCAACTATTGGATCACTACGACAAGGTCCTAGATGCACTAGAAGACAAAAAGAATGCAGATGTAATATATACAGACTTTGCAAAAGCCTTCGACAAGTGTGACCATGGCGTAATAGCGCACAAAATGCGTGCAAAAAGAAAAACAGGAAAAGTCGGTCGATGGATCTATAATTTCCTCACTAACAGAACAGAGAGAGTAGTAGTCAACAGAGTAAAGTCCGAGGCAGCTACGGTGAAAAGCTCTGTTCCACAAGGCACAGTATTCGCTCCCATCTTGTTTCTCATCCTCATATCTGACATAGATAAGGATGTCAGCCACAGCACCGTGTCTTCCTTTGCAGATGACACCCGAATCTGCATGACAGTGTCTTCCATTGCAGACACTGCAAGGCTCCAGGCAGACATCAACCAAATCTTTCAGTGGGCTGCAGAAAACAATATGAAGTTCAACGATGAGAAATTTCAATTACTCAGATATGGTAAACACGAGGAAATTAAATCTTCATCAGAGTACAAAACAAATTCTGGCCACAAAATAGAGCGAAACGCCAACGTCAAAGACCTTTGAGTGATCATGTCGGAGGATCTCACCTTCAAGGACCATAACATTGTATCAATCGCATCTGCTAGAAAAATGACAGGATTGATAATGATCACCTTCAAAACTAGGGATGCCAAGCCCATAAATAACCAAGCCATTGCCATTTTTATTTTTATAATTTTTTTTTATTATTCTTTTGCTACCTTAAATTGTGTATTTTATCTTGTCAATTTAAATCTAGTTATACTCTAATTCTTGTAAACAACTTATATAAGACCTTAGTGCAATTACAAATGAGAGTCTTGTGCCTTATTTATATTATTAGATTAAACTCGGTTGTACTATAGCTCATTCTAGCTCAATACATAGTCAGTACCAAATTCACTATATTAGACCATAGTGCAATTACTAGTGAGAGAATGGTGCTATTTTTAATTTGTATTTTTATATTATTAGATTAAACCTAGTTGTACTATAGCTCATTCTAGCTCAAAACATAGACTACACAAAAGTCATTATATTAGACCGTAGTGCAATTACAAGTGAGAGTCTTGTTCTATTTTTAATTTGTATTTTTATATTATTAGTTTATACCTAGTTGTACTTTAGTTCATTCCAGCACAACACATAGACAACATCAACTTCATTATGTGTATTAGTGACTATACTCTATATGACCAAAATACTCTAGCTATATACTTGTCCAAACTTCCCACCACTACAGGTATCAGTACTAGAACTCAACACACAACTCAGGATATAAATAACCATAGTTTAAACCTAGAAGATGATTGCTCACGTTGACCCTGATCTAAACCTCCATAATCTGACACCCAATCAAAACCTATTGGAAAGTAACTGCCTTTATTACACAGCATCACAAGCCAGCACTATCCTAAACAATGCTAAAAGTCTATCAGTACTTAACTACAACATCAGGTCCTTAAGCAAACACTATGATGACCTCCTGGAACTCCTTGAATCACTAAAGACACCCTTCTCCTGCATTATTCTTACAGAGATCTGGCTTAAGCAGGACACAATAGATATCTACCCTCTACCAGGATACACAGCAATTCACAACTGCAGACCAAACCAAGTTGGGGGTGGTATTGCAATCTATTACTCTAACCAATTATCTTGTATTAGCACCACTTGCTTTAGTGATGAATATGGGGAATACATTTTTGCTAATTTTACTGTAAAAAACCTTAAGACACCCATAACAATCGGTGCCATTTACCGGATACCCCACACAAGCATCCCAAATTTCAGTGAGAAATTAGTCACTAATAACAAACAGACAAATGAATAAGCACCACCTTCTCTTAGCTGGAGACTTCAACATCAACCTTGGCATACTAGATGATCAGCCTGTAACTGATTTCATCAACAATATGAACAACACACTTCTCATACCAACAATAACTAAACCAACCAGGCTCACTGAGACAAGTGCAACCATAATAGACCACATATGGACCAATATACTAGCCCCCCTTAAATCAGGGATAATCACAGATAGCACTACAGACCACTACCCTACCTTCCTCCTGACAAACATTAGTAAACCACCACTTGAATACAACAAAGTCTCATTTAGACTCCATGACGAGGCCTCAATAAGGAAGTTCACAGCTGACCTAGAGACTGTTGACTGGCCTACAGAATTCTCCAAGGCCAATGGTATTGATGACTGGACAGACATTTTTCTTAACAAATTACTTAGACTATACAACAAACATTGTCCTATAAAAATGAAACAGATCACAAACAAACAGCTCGGTTGACCATGGCTAACCAGCACCATTCTGAAATCCATTGATAAGAAACACCAATATGAAAAGAAATATAGACAGGGCTTAATACACAAAGATACTCTTAAACACTATTCATCAGTTCTCACCAAAGTAATAAAGAAAGCCAAACAACTATATTACTCCAGTAGATTCACAGACACTAGTGGAGATATAAAAAAGACCTGGAAAACACTCTCTCAGATTCTAGGGACCCACAAACTGAAAAAAACAAGAATATTGTCCTAACTAAACCTAATGAAACACCACTACATCCCACTGACACAGCTAACAGGATAAACGACTTCTTCTCAACCATAGGATCTAATCTCGCCAATAAAATCCCACGTACCAATGCTCATGCCGGGGACTACCTAGATGGGAATTTCCCAAATTCCTTCTATCTTGCACCAACTGAGCCCACGGAAGTCACCAAGATTATAAAGTCACTTAAAAATAACTCAAGGAATCTGTCTCATGTCCCACCATTATTGTACAAGCGAGCGACCCATGTCCTTTCGCATGCTATTTCATTACTTTTTAACAAGTCACTAGAAACTAGCACCTTCCCGAAACTACTCAAGATGGCAAGGGTTACACCAATACATAAAGGTGGTGACCCTACAGACTTAAACAACTATAGGCCAATATCAAACTTACCATTGCTATCCAAAATCTTCAGGAAACTCGTGCACAGGAGACTATATTCATTTATAACGGCACAAAACATACTCAACCCCTGCCAATTTGGATTCAGGAAAAATAAAAGCGCTAATGATGCAATCATATTATTATTATTATAATCAAGGGGAAGCGCTAAACCCGTAGGATTATACAGCGCCTGGGAGGGATGTGGAAGGCATTCAGGCTTAATTCGGGGAACTGGAGCACAGATCCAATTCCCTAAATCAAGAGCCCCTCACCAACATCAAGGAACCTTCCCTGAGGGGATGCAATCATAATAATGCTAAATCTGCTTTACACAGCATTGGAAAATAAGGAATATCCACTAGGAATTTTTGTTGACCTAAGAAAAGCTTTTGACACAGTAGACCACGGTATCCTACTTCACAAACTTGACCATTATGGTATAAGAGGCCATGCGCTTGCATATTTCAAATCTTACCTTACTAATAGGTATCAGTATGTCACCATTAAAGACACAGCATCAACAACACGGCCACTTGATACTGGAGTTCCGCAGGGAAGTGTCCTTGGTCCCCTGCTCTTCCTCATATACATCAATGATCTTCCAAACGTATCCCAACACCTGAAACTCATTCTCTTTGCTGACGACACGACTTATGTGATCTCTCACCCTAATCTTGCCACCCTCAACACCATTGTTAACGAGGAGCTGATCAAAATATCGACTTGGATGACAGCCAATAAACTTACGCTTAACACTGACAAAACCTACTATATTATGTTTGGTAGCAGAGCAGGAGATGCGCAAATTAACATTAAGATCGACAACACTCTAATTACCAGACATAATGAGGGCAAATTCCTAGGCCTATACCTTGACAACAACCTGAATTTCAGCACCCATATCCAACACATAACAAAAAAAGTATCCAAAACGGTTGGGATCCTCTCCAAGATATGATACTACGTGCCGCAAAATGCCTTTCTCACACTAAACCACTCACTTATTTATCCATACCTCACCTATGCTATTTGTGCTTGGGGATCAACTGCAGCAACACACCTAAAGCCAATAATAACCCAACAAAAAGCCGCAGTAAGAATAATCACTAAATCCCATCCCTGGCAACACACCCCCCCACTCTTCATAGATCTAAACTTACTCCCTGTTCAGTACATCCACACTTACTACTGTGCAATCTACATCTACAGGACCTTAAATTCCAATATTAACCTTGACCTAAAATGCTTTCTTGATAGTTGTGACAGAACCCACAGGCATAACACCAGACACAAACATCTCTACGACATTCCCCGTGTCCGACTAAACCTTTACAAAAATTCAATGTATGTCAAAGGCCCTAAAATCTGGAACACCCTACCTGAAAACTCTAGAACTGCAGACACATTCATCATCTTCATCTTCAAAACTACCATTAGAAAACATCTAATCTCCCTGATACACCCCGTCAACTAACTACACGAATACTACCTGGTGGTTCATACTTACACTCACTAACCCATTTGACCATAAACAGAAATATTAATCTCAATCTTAAAATAATGAATCCTAACTAGTCATAAGTTGGCCTGTGATACTCCAATACTGAAACTATGTATTGTGCCAAAACAAAAGCATTCACATTGCTAAACTCACAAACTAGTAATTAGTCACTTAGCCATAATACCAACTTACCTCATAATTTGTAATATTTTAAAATTAAGAATTAAACTAAGTCTGCCCGAAATGCCTAGCCATGCTAGGTGTTCTAGTGGTACACTCTGTAATCACAATTTTACTACATGTAAACCACACAATAACCAAATTCTGTAAACTCAGCATTGTAATCCTTATAGAGAATAAACTTTGAATTTGAATGATGACACCCTTCAGGTCACTTGTTCTATCTAGGCTGTAATATTGCTGCACACTAACAGCACCTTTCAAGGCAGGTGAAATTGCTGACCTAGAAAATGTACAGAGAACCTTCATGGTGCGCATAACAGAGATAAAACACCTAAATTACTGGGAGCGCTTGAGGTTCCTGAACCTGTATTCCCTGGAATGCAGGAGGGAGAGATACATGATTATATACACCTGGAAAATCCTAGAGGGACTAGTACCGAACTTGCACATGAAAATCACTCATTATGAAAGCAAAAGACTTGGCAGACGATGCAACATCCCCCCAATGAAAAGCAGGGGTGTCACTAGCACGTTAAGAGACCATACAATAAGTGTCAGGGGCCCGAGACTGTTCAACTGCCTCCCAGCATACATAAGGGGGATTACCAACAGACCCCTGGCAGTCTTCAAGCTGGCACTGGACAAGCACCTAAAGTCGGTTCCTGACCAGCCGGGCTGTGGCTCGTACGTTGGTTTGCGTGCAGCCAGCAGTAACAGCCTGGTTGATCAAGCTCTGATCCACCAGGCGGCCTGGTCACAGACCGGGCCGTGGGGGCGTTGACCCCCGGAACTCTCTCCAGGTAAACTCCAGGTAAACACATTGTAAACTGTGTAAACAGGACTCCCTACAACATGTGAATCTCATTGTAAACTTGCAAAGAAATAAAAATTTGAATTTGCATTTGAATTTGAAAGCCATGCATGTCATAAGAGGCAACTAACATGCCAGGATCATGGGGCTAGTAACCTCTTCTCCTGTATACATTACTAAAGTTAAAAAGAGAAACTTTTGTTTATCTTGTTGGGCCACCCTGCTTAGGTGGGATATGGCAGGTTCGTTGAAAAAAAAATCAACATTGGTGCATAACTTGGTAATATTAAGTTCTGCACCTTGAGGGGATCTCTGCAGTTCCTTTTCCAATTGTGGCTGATGTAATGACATCTTTAGACCATCCTACAGCAGTTCTCTAGTTGTTCTCCACCAACATTTAATAGTGGTGAACACTGACCACTCTAACGCTTAGGGCAATTCTTCCGACTCGCCAAGTACTTCCATTTTACAGAATTTCTACACTTGTTGGGATCACCTTCTGTTTTCTTCAGGAGTCACATCAGTCATGTCTACCAGTGACCTCCCTACATCAATCAGCATTCCCAAACTCCCAAGTGATTAGAAGCTACATGCAAAGAACATAGGCACTGTGGAAGTCCATCCATTTGCTATATTAATTTATGTGTATATATTAGCTTTGAGTCATTATAATTATTTAATTTTTCATTATTTGTTTCAGATAGGTTTTTTTATGTTTAAGTGTTTTTTATTTATAGAAGTTCTGCATATTAACCCTTTCAGGGTCTGTGCCATAGATCTATGGCTTTATGTTCAGGGTCCAAACTGTAGATCTATGCCAAAATTCTAGTGGCGTCAAATTTAGCGCGAATATGCTGGTAGGCCTACATGTGAGAGAATGGGTCTGCATGGTGTATATGCGCCATAAACAAAAATTCTAGGTGCCCGCATAGCATTGTGGGAACGCCGGCTCAGTTACCTTTGTTCACCATGCCTCGTCGCAAGGCAGCTCTCACTCCAAGGAAAACTGGGACTCTCCTCTTCCTATCTGATAGTTCTGACTCTGATGGAAGTGGAAATGAAGACGAATTCTTTGGCTTTGATCAGTTAGTGACTGAAAGGAATGACCAGGATATCGATAATAGTGCAGAAAACCCTGACGATTCTCAACCTTCTACCTCTGGTGTGGGCACTCCTCAGTCATGGTCAGTTGTACCTCATTGCAAGAGAAAACTATTATTTTCGCGTGGCCAGGCCTCTGACTTCAGTAATGATGATGATAGTGACGTGGATTGTGATTTTATTGCTCTTGACGATCATTCGAGCAGTGATAGTCAGGAAACATATTCACCAGTGAAGCGTCAGTATATAAGCCGCTGCATGCGCTCGGGTAGTGTTCCCTATGCAGTACCCAGGGGATGGAGTACATCCCATGGCCCTACACCAGGAATAGACAGTGAAAGTGAGGATGATGTGGCTACACTTGGCATGGATAGACCACAGGCATCAGTAGGTGGTGGTAGTGGTGATGGTAGTGCCACAGCCATGCATGACTCACCAGCCCAGGCTGGGACCCACGCTGCTGACTCCTCAGTTCAAGGACAAAGCAGAGCGTCAGCCACCAGCCCACCACAACCACAACTACCAGCACAACCAGCCTATGATGTCCAGTATCCACCAGCAAACCGTATCTGGGATTGGCAGCAAAATCCCAATTTTGTTCCCAAGCCCCACCACTTTGATGACTCTCAAAGTGGAATTCTACCAACTTGTCCCCTTGGAACCACTGCCAATGAACTGGAATTTTTTGAACTATTCTTTGACCAGCCCTTGATGGAAACTATTGTCAGGGAAAGTAACATGTATTTTGAGTACACCATGACAAATACGATGATATCACCACATGATATCACCGGTAAAAAGAGACGACTGTTGCAGAAATGTATTTGCTTTTTGCAACAATAATGCTTATGCCTCCTGTCTATAAGTATAATATATTATTATTATTATTATAATCAAAAAGAAGCGCTAAACCACATGGGCTATACAGCGCTGCAGGGCAGGAAGGAAGCGAGGGTATCAGGTGGCAAAAGGGAGATAGATGAGTAATAGGTTACGGACAACAGCGGGGTAGTGGATGGTGAAAGGGTAGAGGGCAGCAAGAGATTGAGGTAGAAAGGGCTGAGGGGAGTGCGAAAGGTATCATCAGAGTTTGTGGAGTAAATCAGTCGTTGTCAAGAAGCCAATGAGAGGGTCAGGGTTAAAGGAGGGTCCATCAGCAAGAAGGGAAGGTAAAGAGAGAGTAGTAGAGCAGAGACGATGTTGGAGGTAAATTCTGCATGCTCGTTGATAGAGAGGGCAGTCTAACAGAATGTGGCTAATCGATACTGGAACTTGACACTGCTCACAGAGAGGAACAGGGTGCCTCTCCATGAGATACCCATGAGTAAGACGAGTGTGGCCAATGCGAAGGTGGGAGAGAGTAGTCTCCCAACCTTGGCACTGATGACAAGAAGACGGCCAGTAACCTATGCTCGGTTTAATAGAATGAAGTTTGTTACGGAGCAGAGTTGACCAATGTTGTTGCCAACGGGTGTGAAGGTGGGTAGCTATTACAGCAAAATAGTCCACAAATGGAACACCTCTATATGAAATTGGTAGGTCATGTACCGCTGACCACGCAGCAGTGTCTGCCTGTTCATTGCCCTGGATGTCAACATGACCAGGGACCCAACAAAAAACAATATCTTTATGCTTGGTAGAGACTTTTATTATTTTTTATTATCACACTGGCCGATTCCCACCAAGGCAGGGAGGCCCGAAAAAGAAAAACTTTCACCATCATTCACTCCATCACTGTCTTGCCAGAAGGGTGCTTTACACTACAGTTTTTAAACTGCAACATTAACACCCCTCCTTCAGAGTGCAGGCACTGTACTTCCCATCTCCAGGACTCAAGTCCGGCCTGCCGGTTTCCCTGAACCCCTTCATAAATGTTACTTTGCTCACACTCCAACAGCACGTCAAGTATTAAAAACCATTTGTCTCCATTCACTCCTATCAAACACGCTCACGCATGCCTGCTGGAAGTCCAAGCCCCTCGCACACAAAACCTCCTTTACCCCCTCCCTCCAACCTTTCCTAGGCCAACCCCTACCCCGCCTTCCTTCCACTACAGACTGATACACTCTTGAAGTCACTCTGTTTCACTCCATTCTCTCTACATGTCCGAACCACCTCAACAACCCTTCCTCAGCCCTCTGGACAACAGTTTTGGTAATCCCGGACCTCCTCCTAACTTCCAAACTACGAATTCTCTGCATTATATTCACACCACAGATTGCCCTCAGACATGACATCTCCTCGCTGCAACATTCATCACCCATGCTTCACACCCATACAAGAGCGTTGGTAAAACTATACTCTCATACATTCCCCTCTTTGCCTCCAAGGACAAAGTTCTTTGTCTCCACAGACTCCTAAGTGCACCACTCACCCTTTTCCCCTCATCAATTCTAAGATTCACCTCATCTTTCATAGACCCATCCGCTGACACGTCCACTCCCAAATATCTGAATACATTCACCTCCTCCATACTCTCTCCCTCCAATTTGATATCCAATATTTCATCTCCTAATCTTTTTGTTATCCTCATAACCTTACTCTTTCCTGTATTCACTTTTAATTTTCTTCTTTTGCACACCCTACCAAATTCATCCACCAATCTCTGCAACTTCTCTTCAGAATCTCCCAAGAGCACAGTGTCATCAGCAAAGAGCAACTGTGACAACTCCCATTTTATGTGTGATTCTTTATCTTTTAACTCCACGCCTTTTGCCAAGACCCTCGCATTTACTTCTCTTACAACCCCATCTATAAATATATTAAACAACCACGGTGACATCACACATCCTTGTCTAAGGCCTACTTTTACTGGGAAATAATTTCCCTCTTTCCTACATACTCTAACTTGAGCCTCACTATCCTCGTAAAAACTCTTCACTGCTTTCAGTAACCTACCTCCTACACCATACACCTGCAACATCTGCCACATTGTCCCCCTATCCACCCTGTCATATGCCTTTTCCAAATCCATAAATGCCACAAAGACCTCTTTAGCCTTATGTAAATACTGTTCACTTATATGTTTCACTGTAAACACCTGGTCCACACACCCCCTACCTTTCCTAAAGCCTCCTTGGTAGAGGCTATATAAGAGATATATAAGCATAATACAAAAGCATACTGGTCCACATATCGGCTAATTTCTACCCCGATCTTCAGTGAAATCATCCCAGTGAGCAGGTTTATCTTACTGTTACATATGTTGCACTTCTCTGAGAAAACCAGGCCTGACAGAAGCGACAGGTTATACAAGATTAGAAATGTTTTATGTATCTGAAAGAAAAGTTCAACATGTACTTTTATCCATTCAAGAATCTTGTACTTGACGAATCTTTGATTTTGTTCAAAGGTAGACTGTCATTCAAACAGTATATACCGATCAAGAAGAAACACTTTGGTATAAAACTGTTTGTCCTCTGTGACTGTGACAGTGGCCTGGTATTGGATATTGTTGTATACACGGGAAGTAAAACATTGAAAGATACCAGAGTGTTATTGGGTATCTCAGGTGACATAGTGAGAAACATGATGGCACCTTATCTTGGTAAGGGGCATACATTATATACCGATAACTGGTACACAAGCCCTTTACCCAGAGATTTCTTGTGAGTGAACAAGACAGATGTGTGTGGCACAGTGCGTTCTAATCATAAATATATGCCCAGGTTCAACACAGGTGCTCGTGGTGATGAAGTGCAGGTGTTTACTGCCAATGACATCATGGCATTCGGTGGCATGACAAACAAGATGTCACATTGTTGACAACCATTCACCATAACGAAATGCAAGACAGTGGCAAAGTTGATAGAATGACTAATGAACATATTCGAAAACCAGTGACAGTGATTGATTATACACAAAACATGCACTTGGTTGACAAATGTGACATGCAGATTGGCTTTGTTGATTGTGTTCGTAAAAGTTACAAGTGGTACATGAAACTTTTCTTCCATCTCATGGACATTTCAATGCTCAATGCATATAATATGTACCAAGTGAAGACTGGCAACAGACCACCGTATGGTGAATTTTGTTTGTCTGTTGTCAGACAACTCATAATGAAGTACCAGGTAACAACACCTGCTATACAAAACCATCCTCGAACTCCTCAGAATATACCCAAGCATTTGAGGAGGGAAGGTGATCACTTCATAATACAGCTTCCTGCAACTAAGAAGAAATTTGCTCAGAAGAGATGCATTGTCTGTGCACAAACAAAACGATGGCAACAAAGACGCAAAGGCGCTCGGTTTATGTGCGAGGAATGTAAGGTGCCTTTGTGTATGGTGCCTTGTTTCAAGGACTTCCACAAGCTCCAGCAGTTCTAAAACCATGTCCAGTGATTGTAAATATGTAAATATAGGATAGAACATTAGTATTATACAAGATTTGTGCATGTTTATTGTAATAAACAAAAGTGGTAAACAATAATATGATAACTTTAGTGCAGTTATTATGTTCAATACAGTGAGTTTATATACTATATACATTATATACAGTATAGGTCTCTCAGGCCCCAAATGTTAGTAGGAAAAGAAAAAAATAGAAAAGAAAAGAAAAACTATAAAAAACGTAAAATAAAGTAATGCACGCATGTGGAAATCGTTGATGTTGCCATCACCCGGTCATTTTGAGTCAACTTCTTGGCACTGTATCTCGGTAAGTACTGATCAGAATTTTTTTTTTTGTTTTATTACCTTCACAAAAATATACTTTAATTCTGTAAGAATTTTTTTTTTTTTTTTTTTTTCAAAATTTCTTGTACACTGGGTCGTCCCTTCCAATTTTGGCCTTGGACCCTGAAAGGGTTAATAAATTTATCTTATTATGTTATCATCTATTTTTCTGTTTTATTTCCATAAGGAGGAATCAGTCCTATCAAATACTCTTTGGGGGTCTGATAGGGCCGTTACACCTTCACAGTGGGTTATTTGTGTATTCCCTCAGATTGTTTACAAGAACAACAGTTAATGACTGCAGACTGTTAGACTGGCCACTATTCCCATCCTCAAGACTAATTATGTAGTCATCTTGTCTGACTCCTTATAAATATGAAATGTGAATCACAGTTGCCCAGGATAATATAAACAAATATTATTGTTCCATTTATTAAAATCCATCAAAATCACTCTGCTGGTCATAGTCAGCAACAATTAACTCTTCACAATCTATTAATTCAATTGTACTGCATTTGCATATGGATTATCACAATCATGATTAGCAATAGCTTCAACAAACACTTTCATTTCATAAAATATCATCCTTTGTACCATGAAATCAATTGAGTACACCATTTTTCTTCAATGTTTTGATGACTATTTCAATTCAACTTCATCCCTAGCCTCCACAACTCATTTTCACAATGATACCCATGTCAGAGCCCTTGTGCTGCATCCTTTGGTAAATGTCCTTTTTCCTTCCATCCTCAAACTGTTTCATGTCTCTCATATTATTCTTGAAAAGTGTGTTTATCGAGACATCCAATTAAATCACCAGGAATCACAGCAATACAGTGGTACCTTGACTTACGAGTTTATTTCATTCTGTGACCCAGCCTGTAACTCAATTTGCTCGTATATCAAATAAATTTTCCTCACTGAAATTAACTGAAATGCCGTCAATCCGTTCCAGCCCCCCAAAAAACACCCAATTTTTTTGTTATGGGTTTTTAAATAAGAACCACCTTCACTACTCCACCCGCCACCCTCACTACTCCTTCACTACTGAAAAAAACACCTGCCACACTGTATTGCTAAAAAACACCTGACACACTGTATTGCTAAAAAACACCTGCCACACTGTATTGCTAAACAACACCTGCCACACTGTATTGCTAAAAAACACTTGAACACTGTAATTAAAAAACATCAGCCACACTAGTAGACCTTAAAAGATGTTCCTTCTTGATCGCAACTCACTCCAAAGAACAATGAGCTGGAGTTGTTCTAAGAGGCACCTTGAATATGTGTTTTGGCACCTACCCAACCCATCTGCCTCACCACTCCTCACCACTGCACCAGTCATTACTGCCATGATTACCAAGCTGCTAGGTTAAACCCTGGCTCTATTTCTACCACTCAAAAATTCCTCACACAACCTATTCTTCCCCTATCCCCACTCATCCCATGACAGTGACAGTGCCATCCATCGAAGACACTGCAAGTCTCCAAGCGGACATTAACCAAATCTTTAAATGGAGCAAAGAAAACAATATGAAGTTCAATGAAGACAAATTTCAATTACTCCGCTATGGAAAACTTGAGAAAATTAAAACTGTACAGGAGTATAAAATAAATTCCAACAACACAATAGAGCAAAAAACTAATGTGAAGGACTTGGGAGTAATAATGTCATAGGTTCTCATCTTCAAAGCTCACAATATATCTATCACATCTGCTAGAAAAATGAGAGGATGGATAATGAGAACCTTCAAAACTAGGTATGCCAAGCCTATGATGATTCTCTAGGCTGGAATATTGCTGTATACTAACAGCCCCTTTCAAGGCAGGCAAAATTACAGACCTGGAGAATATATAGAGAATTTTCATGGCATGGATAAGTACAATAAAGCACCTAAATTACTGGGAATCGTAAAGTCCCTTGATTTGTATTCCTTGGAATGCAGGCGAGAAAGATGCATGATAATATGCACTTGGAAAATCCTAGAGGGACTAGTCCCAAATCTACACATGAAAATCACTCCCTATGAAAGGAAAAGACTGCAGGAGATGCAACATCCTCTCAGCAAAAAGCAGGGGCACCACGAATAATACACTAAGAGACACCACAGTAAGTGTCTGGGGCCCAGCATATATAAGGAGGAATACCAACAAACCCCTGGCTGTCTTCAAGAAGGCACTGGACAAGCACTTAAAGTGAATACCTGACCAGCCAGGCTGTGGCTCTTACGTCTGTTTACATGCAGCCAGCAGTAACAGCCTGGGTGATCAGATCCTGATTCACCATGAGGCCTGGTCATTGACCAGGCTGAGGGAGCACTGACCCCCAAAACCCCCTCCAGGTATACCCCACATGGATCTTACCTAAGCTGAAGATTAGATAAGCCACATTGAATTACTGTAAGAAATACCTGCTATATTGTACTGCTAATTAAACAGTTGCCATTATAATGAATTTGATAATTTGTCAGTTAATGCTGACAACTGACAGGCTAAAATATATGTCTCTTGCCTCTGAGTGCTATGTACAGATAATGCTCAGTAGTTGTGAAGACAATATCTTACAAGCAGTGATGAAACTCTTTGCGGTGCATTTTCGCATGGTTTTCATGGTTGTAATCTTGGTTTCTTGGTTTCGTTTGACAGAATGGAAGATACATTACAGAAATAGGGGTGATTTTGATTAGTTTCAAGACTGAAAGTAGCTTGAAATTTAGCTCAAACTAGCAGAAATGTTCCATTTTTACTGGTATTCCAGAGGAGACAAATGACATCACTTGTCCAATACGCAACCAACTGGCCAGTCTAATACACATTTAGAAATGTACTGACATTATTTATATAATTATTACAATAATGCAGTAATCTGCATAAAAGTAAATTTTCTATTTTTTTGTGCAAATAAAAATTCAAAAGCGTAATATATGAGGGGCCTGGAGACGAGACTAAAGAACAGAGGAAATGTTTATTTAGTGCCAGGAGTTTCTACACTTTATTTTGGACTCTATTTTCGAATTGGCAATTGTTAAATTTTGTGTGAAATTGGTCAAATTACCAATTTCTGATCACTTTATTGGGTAGTTGAAATAGGTACATGGGGAGTTTCTTGTACCCATTTGAGAGAAGGAATACTACTAAAATAGCTATGAGTTTGGTTGGCTGAAATAATGGAATTTGCCAAAAATAGAGAGTAAAGTGGGCAAAATCGCCGATGCATAAATATTGCCGAAACTGCTAACTTTGCGAGAGCATAATTCAGTAAGTTTTTCATCAAATTTCATACTTTTGGCTTTATTACCCTTGGAAAAAGATTATCATTTCATAAGATTTTTTTTTTTTTTTTTTTGGGGGGGGGGGGGGGGGGGTGGGGGGGGGGGATTTTCAGGCTTGGGAACAAGTTTGCAAGCAGGGATCGTGACACTGAAAGGCTTAAGATGGATAAATGAAAATGTCTATAATAATGTAATATACAACATTTAAAGTACCCAAGACTGATTATTATTATTATTATGATTATTGCCATCAACATATCTTGTTCACCGAGTTTAAAAATGGATTAATGAAAATATCTATAATAATATATAAGATTTAAAGTGCCCCAGAGCAACTTATTGTTATTTTTATGCTTATTCCTCATTATCCTTTGGGTTTTCTTTCTTCTGCCTTGGATATTTGTCCTTTATTATTCCCCCCCCCCTCCGAGTTCTTGCTCCTACCCTCTG
Source organism: Cherax quadricarinatus (assembly GCF_038502225.1). NCBI lineage: Eukaryota > Metazoa > Arthropoda > Malacostraca > Decapoda > Parastacidae > Cherax > Cherax quadricarinatus. Next base: position 23,973,097 of record NC_091361.1, read on the forward strand.
CAGGCCCCTAGCTCCCTTGTGGGCCCCTAGTTCCCTTGTGGGCCCTTAGCTCCCTTGTGGGCCCCTAGCTCCTTTGTAAGCCCCTAGCTCCCTTGTGGGCCCCTAGCTCCCTTGCGGTGCTCCTCTTTCTTAGTATTTGACTGACTTCACTACTACTACCACTTCTTCCACCACTACCTCTCTTACTCCCATCAATGTCTGCTGGCCTATATACACTCACCTCCTCCTCTCCTTTTTGTTTGGTGTGACTTTGTAAATGGTCCAAGTCGGACCAAAACATCGTCGTAAGCTCCTCTGTTCTTTGTGTAGGTTATTTGTGTATTGTTCAAGTCATGATATTGTGCCTTTTTTTGTTATCTATAAATAGCAGCAACACTCCCATTCTCATGCAACACACCATTTTTAGAGCATAAAACAATACGAGAGAAAGCATACAAAAAGAATATTCTTGCCGTCACTCCTATAAGCCGACATTTAAAGTGCCCCAGATTATTATGCTTATTGCGTTTTCAACACTAGTGAGATTCTCAGTGATTTTAATGCACAGTAAGTTTATTTATGTAAAGGTACACATAAGTATAATTATCAGAGCATGTTTAAAATATGCAATAACTTTAAAAAATTTGAAATTTTGGAAAGTTTCCTGACATAACTGAGAGACGCAGAGCTCACAGAGGAAGGAAACGAACAGAGTGGTATGCGAATGTCATAATAGCAAATCAGGGAGCTGTATAAACTTTAGGCTATAATTAGAAATGTTCATATTAGAGAATCACCATAAAGTGATGTGCCATAAAGCAGGGCCCTCCTTTAATAGCTCTCTAACCAGAAATGCAGAGATCACAATTCAAATGATCCTGTAAACTATAACATCCCTACAACTTCTTCAGAGCGCACACACTGTACTTTCCACCTCCAGGACTTGGTTTTCCTGAATCCCTACATATATGTTACCTTGTCACTCCAACTCCATATATTATTATTATTATAATAAAAAAGAAGTGCTAAACCACAAGGGCTATACAGCGCTGCAGGGCAGGAAAGGAAGCAAGGGTATCAGGCAGCAAAAGGGAGAAGGGATGATTAGTAGGTTACAGAAAACAGCGAGGTAGGGGATAGTGCGGGGGAAGAGGGTAGCAAGAGATTGAGGTAGAAAGGGCTGAGGGGAGTGCTAAAGGTATCATCATCAGAGTTTGTGGAGTAAGTCAGTTATTGTCAAAAAGTCAGTGAGAGAGTCCGGATTAAAGGAGTGTCCATCAGCAAAAAGGGAAGGTAAAAAGAGAGCAGCAGGGTGCAGACGACGTTGGAGGTAAATTCTGCATGCTCGCTGATAGAGTGGGCAGTCTAACAGAATGTGGCTGACCGATACTGGAACCTGACAATTTTCACAGAGGAGCAGGGCGCCTCTCCATGAGATATCCACGAGTAAGACGAGCGTGGCCAATGTGAAGGCGGGAGAGAGTAGTCTTCCAACCTCGACACTGATGACAAGAAGACGGCCAGTAACCTATACTCGATTTAATAGAACAAAGTTTGTTATTGAGCAGAGCAGACCAATGTTGTTGCCAACGGGTGTGAAGGTGGGTAGCTATAACAGCAAAATAGTCCGTGAATGGTACACCTCTATATGAAACCGGAAGGTCATGTACTGCTGACCGCGCAGCAGTGTCTGCCTGTTCATTGCCCTGTACGTCAACATGACCAGGGACCCAACAAAAAAACAATATATGCTTGGTAGAGATATGGCGTAACCAAAGTTGGATACGGAGAACTAGGGGGTGAGGTGTATCAAATTTTTGTATAGCCTGTAAAGCACCAAGGGAGTCTGAAACAACCACAAATGATGACACAGGCAAAGATGCAATACGGATAAGTGCTGCAAGAATGGCATACAATTCAGCAGTAAAAATGCTAGCCGAAGACAGTAAATGCCCTCGCATGATGCTGTCCAGAAACACTGCTGCGAATCTGACACCGTCAAAAGACTAAGAGCCATCTGTGTACACTGCGATGGCATGAGAATGAGAGTGGAAGTGGTCAAGAAAAAGAGAGCCCAACTGCATATAAAGTCATAAAAAACACTTGTTTCCACTAATTTAGATCTAACATTTTTCACACAAGCCTGCTGGATGTTCAAGCTCCTAACTCTTACTTGGATAACCTCTACCCCTTTTTCTCTCCACCCAAGATTTATGCGACCTCTTGTCATCCTATTCTGTTCCATTTCTAAATGCCCAAACCCCCACAACAACCCCTCCTCTGCCCTATGAATTTAATATATCTTTGATAACCTCACACCATCTTCAAATTCCAGTGCCCAAATTCTTTGACATAATGCAGACTATTACCCATTGCAGTGCCAAACAACACATTCCCCCACTTTTCAAAAGCTTGAAATTACTTAGTATACATAATAGGCCTCATGCAACTGTGCCTAATATTTTTTTTTTTTTTTAATATCACACTGGCCGATTCCCACCAAGGCATATATATATATATAGAGCATTCATTTCCAATATAAACCCTTCTCTGAAACTTTTCCTTGATAGCTGCAACAGAACACAGACATAACACAAGACACAAAACTCTCTTTGACATCCCCCATGTCCAACTTCACCTATGTAAAAACACAATGAATATAAAAAGCTCTATGATCTGGAATTTCCTGTCTTAAGCATCAAAATACCCTCTATCAGCTAATCGACTCAGAGGTATTGTTAAAAAGGACCTCATCTTCCTAACATAATTGAGACAACAATACTTTATATCAAACAAAACCAGCTCTTATCAAATTCTGTTCCTGTTCTTCTTCCAGTTTTCCTTCAACTTCCATACATAACTGGAAACACATGTTACCCCACTCTTGTAACTATGTAACTTGATGTATCGTCTTCTCTATTCATTCACTTCACAAAACTGAAGATCACTGAATCAGCTACCTTTCTTATTGTACTTATGACTGTAGTTAACTGCTCAAGAAATCCTACTTAATAGTCTATGTCTAGAAGATCTTAAGTAGCAGTTAAGTATTAGGATTAGTTTGCCCAAAATGCATTGTATAATTAGTACTTTCTGTGCCTACTGTTTTATTATATGTAAATTATGTTACTTGTACACCATAAAGAAATAAAAATTATACTGTATTGTAACATTCACATTACAATGGCCTCAAACAAGGCATCTCCACTGCTCCAGCCTCCTCCTCCTCACTGCAACTTTTAAATCCTCACACATTCCCCATTTTGCCTCTAAAGATAAATTTCTTTCTCCCCATATGTTACGATGTATCGTAATATTCCTTTTCTTTTATCATCTAGATAATACTACCTCGCTAGCTGCTTTGGTAATAGCTAAATCGAAGCCGCTGGATCGTTGTAGTATTACCATATTCATCCTTCATCATTTAGGTATGGTTAAGTAAAATAAGCTCAACCTAGTCCAAGAGTTGGGTTGTTAGTGACGTCATAATTTGGCGGCTTCTGGCCTCCCGAGGTTACTTACCATTCATGAGGGTTGTTCCCGGCAGTCTCTCTCTGGCAAGCTCTGAGAACCGTTCTACTCCCCATTGACTCTACCTCATCTACCCTGGGATTGGAGACGCCAGACCAACTCATCGGTTCGAGTATTGGCTTACGGTGTTTGCATATATCCCTCCTAGGCAAGGACATGCTTGGAAATAGGTGTCTTCTCGGATATTGAGAAAGTGGTACCCCACCTGAGCTGTGAGGAATTGTACATAGTAATTTCTATCATATGTATAAAGATTATCAATTTTGTATATTTAAGCACTGGAATTGCTTAGTCTTTAACGGGCCCAAACTATTTGAATCTGAGTGTACTCTTATTCGTATATTCTAAATGGAGATAAGAATGTTCATTAAAACTAACATAGTATTGATGACCTTGTCTTGATTTACCCCTTTTCGAAGATTGATATAAATGAGACATCAAAGAAACCGATTCATTAATAGTATTCTGAAAAAAGGAGACTCCCCCTCTTCTTGAGAAGAAAACAACGCTGCCCGGGAAAAACAAAAAAACTTTTTTTAAAGGTGTCTTCTATTCGTAATACCATAGATACCTTAACGTACCATCTACTTTTTCTTCATTTAGTCTAATTATGGTTTTGTTACGATATCTCATATGTAATTCATCACTCTGAAAATACTACCATGCTGGTAACTTCATTATTAGCTAAAAAGAAGCTACTGGATCGTTGTACTATTATCCTATTCATCCCTCATCATGTGTTTGTGTTATTTGATTTATTATTATTTTATTATCACACTGGCCGATTCCCACCAAGGCAGGGTAGCCCGAAAAAGAAAAACTTTCACCATCATTCACTCCATCACTGTCTTGCCAGAAGGGTGCTTTACACACTACAGTTTTTAAACTGCAACATTAACACCCCTCCTTGATTATTAAAGAAATTAATATATGTATTAATGTTGGGTTATGAGCTCATTTATATGTAAAAGTACATAATCATCATTGCACAGTTCAAGGGTATGGCTGGTTAGTGACGTCACAAGTTGGCGCCAAATGTTAAATATATCACATGACCCAACGTGACCTGTAGTTCATGAGGGATTGTCTAGGCAGTCTCTCTCTTGACTACACTGAAGGAGCTTCTATACTCTGGTAGAAGATGTCACAACAGTGCCTACACTATGAAGCTTTAGAGGATTGTACTTAGCCCATATGTGTATTTAAGGAGGAAACTGTACTCATTGTGCTTCAACTCGGTCTACTGTGTATGCCTGAAACTCTCTTGAGAAAGAATATTCCCAGTGTATTACATCTTTGAAAAGACTGTCTCATGTGATACTATATCTGCATTAATGGAATTTGTGTATTGTAATGTCTTACTTATTTGCACATTTAATTATGATTCACTAAAGCAGATCATGTCTAGTATATGAAGGAAATGTCTTATACATTTTTTTTTTTTTTTTTTTTTTTATTATCACACCGGCCGATTCCCACCAAGGCAGGGTGGCCCGAAAAAGAAAAACTTTCACCATCATTCACTCCATCACTGTCTTGCCAGAAGGGTGCTTTACACTACAGTTTTTAAACTGCAACATTAACACCCCTCCTTCAGAGTGCAGGCACTGTACTTCCCATCTCCAGAACTCAAGTCCGGCCTGCCGGTTTCCCTGAATCCCTTCATAAATGTTACTTTGCTCACACTCCAACAGCACGTCAAGTATTAAAAACCATTTGTCTCCATTCACTCCTATCAAACACGCTCACGCATGCCTGCTGGAAGTCCAAGCCCCTCGCACACAAAACCTCCTTTACCCCCTCCCTCCAACCCTTCCTAGGCCGACCCCTACCCCGCCTTCCTTCCACTACAGACTGATACACTCTTGAAGTCATTCTGTTTCGCTCCATTCTCTCTACATGTCCGAACCACCTCAACAACCCTTCCTCAGCCCTCTGGACAACAGTTTTGGTAATCCCGCACCTCCTCCTAACTTCCAAACTACTAATTCTCTGCATTATATTCACACCACACATTGCCCTCAGACATGACATCTCCACTGCCTCCAGCCTTCTCCTCGCTGCAACATTCATCACCCACGCTTCACACCCATATAAGAGCGTTGGTAAAACTATACTCTCATACATTCCCCTCTTTGCCTCCAAGGACAAAGTTCTTTGTCTCCACAGACTCCTAAGTGCACCACTCACTCTTTTTCCCTCATCAATTCTATGATTCACCTCATCTTTCATAGACCCATCCGCTGACACGTCCACTCCCAAATATCTGAATACGTTCACCTCCTCCATACTCTCTCCCTCCAATCTGATATTCAATCTTTCATCACCTAATCTTTTTGTTATCCTCATAACCTTACTCTTTCCTGTATTCACCTTTAATTTTCTTCTTTTGCACACCCTACCAAATTCATCCACCAATCTCTGCAACTTCTCTTCAGAATCTCCCAAGAGCACAGTGTCATCAGCAAAGAGCAGCTGTGACAACTCCCACTTTGTGTGTGATTCTTTATCTTTTAACTCCACGCCTCTTGCCAAGACCCTCGCATTTACTTCTCTTACAACCCCATCTATAAATATATTAAACAACCACGGTGACATCACACATCCTTGTCTAAGGCCTACTTTTACTGGGAAAAAATTTCCCTCTTTCCTACATACTCTAACTTGAGCCTCACTATCCTCGTAAAAACTCTTCACTGCTTTCAGTAACCTACCTCCTACACCATACACTTGCAACATCTGCCACATTGCCCCCCTATCCACCCTGTCATACGCCTTTTCCAAATCCATAAATGCCACAAAGACCTCTTTAGCCTTATCTAAATACTGTTCACTTATATGTTTCACTGTAAACACCTGGTCCACACACCCCCTACCTTTCCTAAAGCCTCCTTGTTCATCTGCTATCCTATTCTCCGTCTTACTCTTAATTCTTTCAATTATAACTCTACCATACACTTTACCAGGTACACTCAACAGACTTATCCCCCTATAATTTTTGCACTCTCTTTTATCCCCTTTGCCTTTATACAAAGGAACTATGCATGCTCTCTGCCAATCCCTAGGTACCTTACCCTCTTCCATACATTTATTAAATAATTGCACCAACCACTCCAAAACTATATCCCCACCTGCTTTTAACATTTCTATCTTTATCCCATCAATCCCGGCTGCCTTACCCCCTTTCATTTTACCTACTGCCTCACGAACTTCCCCCACACTCACAACTGGCTCTTCCTCACTCCTACAAGATGTTATTCCTCCTTGCCCTATACACGAAATCACAGCTTCCCTATCTTCATCAACATTTAACAATTCCTCAAAATATTCCTTCCATCTTCCCAATACCTCTAACTCTCCATTTAATAACTCTCCTCTCCTATTTTTAACTGACAAATCAATTTGTTCTCTAGGCTTTCTTAACTTGTTAATCTCACTCCAAAACTTTTTCTTATTTTCAACAAAATTTGTTGATAACATCTCACCCACTCTCTCATTTTTGGGAATCCAAACTGTGCATCTTTAGATTATATATATACAGTGGAACCTTGACTTACGAGTCTCCCAACTTACGAGCTTTTTGAGATACGAGCAGTCCCTGGGTTGATTTTTTGCTCTGACTTATGAGCCAACATTTGAGTTACGAGCCAGCTCCCCCCCCTCCCTCTTCCCCCTCAACCCAAAACCTGGACACCTCGCTTGTTTATCTATGATTTCATACTTTAATTCCATGAAATCATTCTCTTTTTCATCTCAGCAATAATAATAATGTAAAATTATTACAGTCAAGTCATTTAGTAAGTCAGTCAGTCAAGTCATTCAGTCAAGTCACTCAGTAATTCAGTCAAGTCACTCAGTAAGTCAGTCAAGTCACTTAGTAAGTCAGTCAAGTCATTCAGTAAGTCAGTCAAGTCACTCAATAAGTCAGTCAAGTCATTCACTAAGTCAGTCAGTCAGTCAAGTCATTCAATCAAGTCACTCAGTAAGTCAGTCAAGTCATTCAGTAAGTCAGATAAGTCATTCAGTAAGTCAGTCAAGTCACTCAGTAAGTCAGTCAAGTCATTCAGTAATAATAATGCATAAGACATACATAATAATAATTCAGACTGCTTCTGCCAGTTGGCACAGCTGGTAAGCAGTAAATATGTTTACATCCCTGAGGGGGGCAGTTCTCTAGTGCTTGTTTGCATTTTTTTTAGTCATTTGGCTAAATTTTTTTTTTCTAACCATGGGTCCTAGTGATCTACTACAGTTAGCCTCAAAAATACTCTGTTTTCTCTTACAGTAAGAACATGGGAAGATACTATATTCAAATTGGGACAGAAATAGCCGATACGTCTGCCACTGCCACCATATTATGGCCTATTTTATTCATTCAAGAGTGTATATCATGTTTCTGTGCTAATTATATTGTTTATTATGTCATATTAGATGAATTGTGATAGATAAATAAGCCGTACAGTTGATAATAGCATCACATTCAAGTATTTTTTCTCATCTCTCCAGAGTGTAGGAACGAATTAATGGCTTTTCAATTAATTTGATATACGAGTAAATTGAGTTATGAGCTACGATTCTACATCCAATATGTTATTATTCCTCCACCTTAAAGCCACACCAAAAGAATTATGCAACCGTAGAAAAAGAAGCTCTAGCCCTGGTTATCTCCCTCGAGCATTTTGAAGTTTACTTGGGAACGTCACCTCATCAGATTACGGTATACTCAGATCACAACCCTTTGACATTCATTAATACCATGAAGGCTAAGAATGCCAGAATACAGAGGTGGGCCCTTAGAATACAGCCTTTTTCTATAAAAATCCTACATATAAAGGGCAAACATAATGTAATTGCGGACGCTTTGTCCCGCCCTTAATTAAGACCAGTTGCACCAGTATGCCCCTGTTCTAACTTATGCCTAATATTTCCCTTTTTGCCTACAGTTATGTGAATGAGTGATACTGTTTACAGTTTAGTTATGGAGGATGAAGCTTGGAGACCAGTTGTTGTGTCCTTACATCTTGCTTGAGAGACAACTTTCGTGTCACCCAAGGCCAAGAGAGAAAACTCAATTCTGTTGAGGCGGATGTCTGTTGTCTAAACAATATCCTCCTGGAATATCCTCGGAGCATATGAAGAAGATTGTCTGGGACAAATTGGCGGAGAAATGTATACCAGCTTTGCTATATTGGTATTTCAGTTCTTCTACTATCTAAAAGATTCAGGGATATTTTTGCCCTATTGTCAGTGCGACATATGGTCATGTGGAGGGGGTGTTACACCCCTTTTGTCCATTTTAAGTAGACTGTTTCTACTTGTTATTATCACAATGGTATACTTTTACATGTTATTTTTGCTATTTCACTTAATATTATATTCAGGAGTAATTCCATTAATAGCTGAAATGGATTTACTCGACTTTATAATATTATCTGGTCGTATTACTTAGCTTTGTACATAGGTAGGTTATTTAATTAGTCCAAACTGCTGGTGTGACCTAGCCAAGCACCAGTAGGTATTTTGAGCTGCTCAACCCCTGTTCCAACCGAGTCAAAGTTGGCTGGTAAAGCCTCATTTTGTTCAGTTCATACCTTCCTCTGGACCAGGAAGGGTCTAGGGAAGTATCCACCCCTAAACCACCATACGCCTCCCTAGAAAATACCAGGAATTTTCGGAAACTCATTGCTAAGACTTATCTCAGTTGGAGAAGGCGGTTGAGAAGCTCTCAGAGAAAATGAAGTCAAGTGAGCAAGCCTCTGTGGTGTAAGAGGGCTTATTGCAGAGTGAACCCTATGTAAGAGCTCTATCAATGTGGTGTTCGAGTTTTTAAGCAACGCCTGTGCATGTACATATACTGATATTTCCTGACTCACTCAGAGCCATTTGTAAATACTTAACCTAGTACTGTGATGTTTTAATGAGGAGTGGGATAAGTGTTCTACTCATAGTGCAAAATATGAGAAAGTGGATTTAAGTGGTTATTATGGTTTTTAATAAATTAAATAGAAACTAAGAAAATTCCTTTTCCTCTACGAGTGAAGACCCCTAGACATGCTAAGTTTGTTAGTTTGTTACGAAAAGCACTATAACCCAGGGACCAACTGGCTATGTTCATAACAGTTATGGACTGATTACATCGTCTTCACATCTCTACTGCTCCTGTCTACTTTCTGTACTCGACTGAAGAAGCCTACTGTGTAGGCAAAACATTTCGGAATAAAGATGCCTAACTGTTGCCTATGTGTCTTACTTACCAACATATACCTCCTCCATACTCCCTCCCTTCAATATGATATCCAATCTACCAATGCCTAGACTTTGCATTAACCTTATCACTTTGCTCTTTTTCTGTTTGCTTTTAACTTCCTACTTTCATATACCCTTCCAAATTTATCCACTAACCTTTGCCCACTTCTCTTCAAAATTTCCAAAAAGAAGTGTGTTCTCAGCAAAGAGCAATTGTGACAACTCTCACTGTACATCATATTCACTGTCTAATACTGTACTGTATGCAGTAGTACAGTAGAATGTGAGCTCTGGAAGAGACGGTGATGATGAATATATATACTGTATATGAATTCCATTATATCTAGGTAGTAGGTTGGTAGACAGCAGCCGGCGAGGGAGGTACTACTGTCCTGTCAAGTGAGTGTAAAACGAAAGCCTGTAATTGTTTTACATGATGGTAGGATTGCTGGTGTCCTTTTTTCTGTCTCATAAACATGCAAGATTTCAGGTACGTCTTGCTACTTCTACTTACACTTAGGTCACACTACACATACATGTACAAGCATATATATATACACACCCCTCTGGGTTTTCTTCTATTTTCTTTCTAGTTCTTGTTCTTGTTTATTTCCTCTTATCTCCATGGGGAACAGGAACAGAATTCTTCCTCCATAAGCCATGCGTGTTGTAAGAAGCAACTAAAATACCAGGAGCAAGGGGCTAGTAACCCCTTCTCCCGTATAAATTACTAAATTTAAAAACTTTCGTTTTTCTTTTTTGGCCACCTTGCCTTGGTGGGATACAGCCAGTTTGTTGGAAAAAAAAATGAATTCCATTATATCTAGGTAGTAGGTTGGTAGACAGCAACCACCCAGGGAGGTATTACAGTCCTGCCAAGTGAGTGTAAAATGAAAGCCTGCAATTATTTTACATGATGGTAGGATTGCTGGTGTCTTTTATCTGTCTCATAAATATGCAAGATTTCAGGTACATCTTGCTACTTCTTCTTACACTTAGGTCACACTACGCATACATGCACAAGCATATATATACACATCCCTCTGGGGTTTCTTCTATTTTCTTACTAATTCTTGTTCTTGTTTATTTCCTCATATTTCCATGGGGAAGTGGAATATAATTCCTCCTCCGTAAGCCATGCGTGTTGTAAGAGGCGACTAAAATGCCGGGAGCAAGGGGCTAGTAACTCCTCCTTCTGTATACATTACTAAAGTTAAAAAGAGAAACTTTTGTTTTTTCTTTTTGGGCCACCCTGCCTTGGTGGGATACAGCCAGTTTGTTGAAAGAAGAAGAATTCCATTAGAGAATGGCAGTTGTCTCTTGCAAAAATAACTTGGATACCTTGGCTCCTAAATGAGAGACAGATGTGTACATGTTGAAGACATGAATATCCCATTAAAAAAAATATGATAAAACACGTGGTAATTCTTGCAGAACTACATTAATGAGCACCATGATTTCACTAGCACAACTGCTAAATATAAGAAAATGTTACTATGATCACATTTACATAGATATAAGGTAGGTATGTGTAAAAAAAAAAAAAAAGTGATTATTGTAACTATGCTGACTACAAAAACCTTTTGTTTTTTGTTTCAAGCAATGCCATCAATGTTTCATGATTCAAGACATCTTCATCTTCAGTGGCTCGAGTAACTGCTTCACCAGCTACCCACAACTCCAGCCCTTCTTGGTCTACTTCTACGCAGTCACTAGTTAGGTCACCCAGGTCAACACTGTCTGCTAGTGGACCAGGCCTGGCTTTTAGTGCATAAAGGTAGCCACCTCCACCAGCTCCAGCCAGAGACATGCCTAAACAGTGCTCCTGTAGGGTGGTCATGAGCTTGGATACCTGAAAGTAATCATTATAGTATAATTCTGTGATTTTAAAAATATATCTAAAAATATTATAGTTGAAAAAGAAAAATGCTATATTAGTAAGAGATCACAAAAATACAGTACTACTACTATCATGAAAATGTTTTCTGATCTGAATTTTTTCTGTATCAACATTAACATGTTGAACTAAACACTTCTAAGCCTTTTACAGTTGAAGTCTAAAATTTGCAGCTGTCTCATCACAAGGAGGTCAATTATACAGTGATTTTACTGAAGAACCTCTCATGAATAACGTTCATTATTCATGCTTTTTTGCAGTGTCTTTTTTAAAAGGCTTGTCACATTCTGGGTCCATGTTAGATGTACTGTACTAAACTCAAATTGGCCATCAACATTTATTCCACAAAAGAATCTTCACTATGCTTTGTGAACTACACAACTGCACATGGCTAGAGTATATCACATACATGGAATTACTGAGAGAAATGGCACAATGCATAATAGTGAATATGTATGAAGTGAAGCTACACTATAAACCCACATAAAGTGAGGGAAACCTAGTACAGTGGACCCCCGCATACCGATTTTAATCCGTGCAAGAGGGCTCATTGGTATGCGAAATAATCGGTATGCGAATGAATTTTCCCCATAAGAAATAATGGAAATCAAATTAATCCATGCAAGACACCCAAAAGTATGAAAAAAAAAATTTTACCACATGAAATATACATTTTCCTACACACAAAGAGAAGGATACATGCACAATAGTAGAGTAGTACATGCACAGTATATATTGTGCATGTACTAGTCTACTAAATGAAGAATAAATGACACTTACCTTTATTGAAGATGCAGCAATGACTGATGAGACACTGTGTCCTGGGAGTGCCTTTTCCTCCTGAGTACTGTAGGTCCTGTTTGGCATTTTCTTCCAGAACAGGCCTTATCACACTGTGTATGCCACTACGATTCTTAACCCTTTGACTGCTTCCGACGTATAAATACGTCTTATGAGCCAATGTTTCTGACGTATTTATACGCACAAATTCTAGCGGCTTCAAATCGAGCGCCAAAGGCCTGGTAGGCCTACACGGGAGAGAATGGGTCTCAGTGGTCGGTGTGCACCCTGTGAAAAAAATCTGGGACCTAGCGGTGCATTGTGGGAACGCCATGTTGTCAGTCCATTTTCACCATGCCTCTCGGTAAGAAGTTCCTCACTCCTCGGCGGATTGGAGGTCTTTTGTTCCCAAGTGATAGCTCTAACAGCGATGAAAGTGTCAGTGACAGTGAATTCAAGGGTTTTCAAGTGAGTGTTACCGAAAAAAGTGCCCAGGATAACGTAAATAGTGACGAAAACCCAGATGACCCACAACCTTCGACCTCTGGTGCTGTGCCGGCTTGTTCACGTTCACGTTCGCCTGTACCAGGACGAAAGAGGAAACTATTTGGTCGTGTACAACACCCTGATGATAGCAGTGATAGTGATATTGATAGTGATAGTGATTTCAAGGTCATTGAAAGCAGTTCTAGTGACAGTGAGAGTGAATATTCCCCAGTGAAGCGCCAGTATGTACGACGTAGCATGCGGTCTGGTAGTGTTTCATATGTTGTTCCAAGGGGAAGGAGAAACTCTGGGAGCACATCCCGTGGCCCAACACCACGACCTGATAGTGAAGATGACGATATTGTAACGATGGGTATGAATGGTGACAGTGAGGGAGGAGGCAGTGGTGGTGATAGTGAGGGTGGCACGGCCCATGTGGCACCATCACCGGGCCACGCTACTAGCCACGCGGCTGACTCAGCAGAACAACCAGCCTCACCCTACCCCACACTGCCACAACCTGCACCACCACAACCTGCACAGCCACAACCACGGTACAATATCCAGACCCCACCAGCAGACCGCATCTGGGATTGGCAGGACGGTGACGAGTTTGTTCCCAGTCCCCATGACTTTGATGAAACACAAAGTGGAATAAAGCCATCTTGTCCACTTGGGAACAATGCCAGTGAACTGGACTGCTTTGAGTTATTTTTCGATGAACCCCTGATGGACATCATTGTCAGGGAAACAAATACATACTGTGAATACACCATGGCAAATACAATTCTCTCACCAAAATCACGGCTACACAAGTGGAAGGAGACAACTGTGGCAGAGATGTACCTGTTTTTTGCCACAATAATGCTTATGCCACATGTGTATAAGCACACTGTCACCACATACTGGACAACAGATCGCCTGATTTCAACTCCAGGTTTTAGTGACATTATAGGTGTCAATCGTTTCCTGATACTGTTGCGTATGTTACACTTTTCAGACAAAACCAGGCCTGACAGAAGCGACAGGTTATATAAGATAAGAAATGTGTTTATGTACCTGAAACAAAAGTGCTGCATGTATTTTTATCCCTTCAGGAAGCTTGTTATTGATGAGTCCTTGATTTTATTCAAAGGAAGACTCTCATTCAAGCAATATATACCAAGCAAGAGGAAACGCTTTGGTATAAAGCTATTTGTACTGTGTGATTGCAGAAGTGGTCTTGTTTTAGATATTATTGTGTACACTGGCAGTAATACTTTGAGAGATACCATGAAGTTATTGGGTATCTCTGGTGATGTGGTTCGAACAATGATGGAACCATATCTTGGTAAGGGGCATATGTTATTTACTGATAACTGGTACACAAGCCCCTTACTCAGTGATTTCTTGCGAGTGAACTTGACAGACGTGTGTGGCACAGTGCGTGGTAATCGCAAACATATGCCAAGGTTCGACGCTGGCACTCGCAGAGGTGAGGTGCAAGCCTTTGCTGCCAATGACATCATGGCATTTCGGTGGCATGACAAACGTGATGTCACATTGTTGACATCAGTTCACACAAACGAAATGGTACCCAGTGGCAGGGACAACAGAGAGACCAATGAACCCATTCTAAAGCCTGCAGCTGTCATGGACTACAACCTCAATATGCGCTTAGTGGACAAATGTGACATGCAGATTGGGTTTGCAGACTGTGTACGCAAGAGTTATAAGTGGTATATCAAACTTTTTTTCCATCTTGTTGATATCTCTATGCTAAATGCTTATAACATATACAAGTTGAAGACTAACAAAACACCAAAATATGGTGAATTTTGCCTGTCAGTAATCAGACAAATAATTGCAAAGTACAAAGGCGCAACTCCTGCAATAGACCAGCGCCCACAGACGTCATCTCGTATGAGGCCTGGTGATCACTACCCCATACAACTGCCTCCTACTACTGCCAAGAAAAATGCTCAGAAGAGGTGTTATGTATGTATGCATACCACAAAACGCCCACAAACACGCAGAGACACTCGTTTTATGTGTGAGGAGTGTGAAGTGCCCCTCTGCATATACCCATGTTTCAAAGAGTTCCACAAGCTGCAGCAGTTCTAGGAACATGTTTAGTGACTGTACATATGTATATATATTATGGAACAATAGTAATAAACATTGTTTTGTATTGTTTGTTTGTGTAAACAAAGTGTATACACAAACTAATAGTGATAAAGTTTGTTCTGTTATTGTGTTGTAAATAATGAGTGTATATTTGAACAATGCACCTTACATTGGTCTCACAGGCCACATAAGTTACCTGGAAAAGAAAAATATTGAAAAATGCAAGAAACCTTTGAATTAGAGTAAATAAAATAATACCGGGTGGGCGGCAGTCGCCGCTGTTGCCGTACGCACGTCAATTTCTGCAAACTTTGCGGCTCTATATCTCGGTAAGTACTGATGGCAAAAAATTTTTTTTAGGCTTAAAACACTAGTAAAAATATTCCTAACATTTTCATAAGAAAAAATAATTTTTTTTTTTTTCGAATATTTGGCGACATAGAATGACAGTTTCAGAGAGGGCCCTGAAACAGTCAAAGGGTTAAATCTCTCAAACCAACCTTTGCTGGCTTTAAATTCACCAATATGAGCACTAGTTCCAGGCATTTTTCCCTGTTCACCTGGGTGTTAGTCGACTGGTGTGGGTTGCATCCTGGGAGACAAGATTAAGGACCCCAATGGAAATAAGTTAGACAGTCTTCGATGACACTGACTTTTTTGGGTTATCCTGGGTGGCAAATCCTCTGGGGTTAATTGTTTCTTGGTATATTCTCAATAAGCCACACCAACAACAGTGCTACAGCAGCAGCAGACGATGCTACAGCAGCAGCAGACGATGCTACAGCAGCAGCAGACGATGCTACAGCAGCAGCAGATGATGCTACAGCAGCAGCTGACAGTGCTACAGCAGCAGCAGACGATGCTACAGCAGCAGCAGACGATGCTACAGCAGCAGCAGCAGCTGACAGTGCAGCAGCAGCTGTACCACCAATAGTAGCGATGGTTGATTGGGGTTTATTATACAACCTGGCCAGCTCGGAGACACGCACTCCACTTTCATACTTATCAATGATCTTTTTCTTCATCTCTATAGTAATTCTCACCCTTATTGCTGTAGGGTTGGCACTAGAAGCTTTCTTGGGGCCCATGGTCACTTATTTTCCAGATAAAATCACCAAAAACACTGTAATAATACGAAATGTTACGATTGTATGCTTGGATGCTACCGCGGAGGCTGGCTGGTAAACAATGCCACCGGCGGAACATGTGAGGCTGGCTAAGGCGCACATTGGACGCGTCTCGGACGAACAGCGGTGAGCGGGTTTTTGAGCGGTATGCGAGGCAAAATTTTTGCAATTAAAGTGAGCGGTATGCGGAATAAACGGTATGTGATGCCAACGGTATGCTGGGGCCCACTGTATTCAAGATAAGCTGAATTCCCTTCATATATCTCTCTCTGGTCATTCTTATGTCAATATCAACTATTTTAGAGAACTATTTAAAGATATACGACATCTAAAACACCAAACAAAACTAAACCTTTAACAAAATTTATTAACCCTTTTCAGGGTCGAGAGGCCCTCTTCTAAACTCGTTCTCAGGGTCGAAATTTTTTTGAAAAAAAAAAAAAAAAAAAAAAAAAAAAAAAACATTCTTGTGAAATGAAAGAGAATCTTTTCCCAGTCATAATGACACCAAAAGTATGAAATTTGATGGAAAACTTACGGAATTATGCTCTTGAGAAGTTAGTGGTCTCAACGATGCTACGCATCGGCAATTTTGCCCACTTTGAGCCCTATTTTCGGCCAATTTCACTGTATGTACTAGTCGACAAAAATCACATCTATTTTGTTTGAACTCCATTTTTTCTATCGAATGAGTACAAGAAATCACCAATTTACCAATTTCAAGTATCCAGTAAAGTGGTCAGAAATTGGCAATTTTGCCAATTTCACACAAATTTCAGAAGATGCCAATTTCCAAATAGGGTCCAGAATAAGCAAGACAGACATTCCTGGCACTAAAATAACATTTTCTCTGTTCATTAGTCACTCCCCAGGCCCCTCTTACATCTCTTTTGCTTTCCACTTTGAATTTTTATTCTCAGAAAAAATAGAAGATTTACTGTTATGCAGACTACTGCATTAGTATAGAAATGGTGTAGAAATGGTATAAATAATATCAGTGCACTTGTGAAAGAATATTAGACTCACCAGTTGACGTGTATTGGACGCTTAGCGTGGTTTGTTTATTTTTGAAATTTGGTAAAAATCGAACATTTCTGCTACTTTGAGCACAATTTCAAGGTACTTATCATTATGAAACCAATCAAAATCATCTCAATTTCTGTAATATGTCTTCCATTCTATGAAATGAGACCAGGAAAACTAGAATACAACCATAAATATCATACGAAAATACACTGCAAAGTCGCTGTTTTAAACCAAAAACACGGTCGGAGTTTTTTTTCTCTCATTATGCATTGTGTGGTGCAGGATTTTTTTTAAACTGTGCACACTGACCACATAGACCCATTCTTTCATATGTAGGCCTACCAGCTTTCTCTCACTAGATTTGAAAGCGCTAGAATTTAGGCGTTCTAGTACATCAATAACCCTGGTGCGTAAGCCGTACTAGTATGTCGGAAATCCGGAAAGGGTTAAGAATATATAATTTTAAATAATATTTTTCACTAATTCTAGATTTGCAAGAGCACTAGGAATGTAACTCTTATGAGTTTGGGGACTCAACTATAGGGTATTGTCTTGGGGAAGTGGAACAGAATTCTTCCTCCGTACGCCATGCTTGTTTTAAGAGGCAACTAAAATGCCAAGAGCAAGCGGCTAGTAACCCCATCTCCTGTATACATACTAAATTTAAAGACAGAAACTATCGTTTTTCTTTTTAGGGCCACCCTGCCTCAGTGGGATATGGCTGGTTTGTTGAAAGAAGAATTATATATTCTAGTTTGTCTTTTTTATTGTTTGCTTTGCATTCCATTCTGTTTCATGATTTTTCAAATCCAGTTTTTTCTTCAGTATACAGGTAATGTAGTTTACATGTAATAAAATATTATCAGGCACAAAAGAAAGCCACTAACATGCAGTGTATTTTGGGCAAACTAATCCTAATGATTAACACTTTCTGGGTGGATCCCATAGTCCTAAGGGCTTTGAAGTGCGGGTCGGTCCCATAGTTCTATATCAAAATTCTAGTGGGTTAAAATGTAGTGGGAGAAAACTTGTAGGCCTACATATGAGAAAATGAGTCTGTGTGGTTAGTGTGTGCAGTATACAAATAAAAATCAGGGTACTTGCAGTACACTGGGGGAATGCTATCTTAGAATGCTTTGTTCACCATGCCTCACGGTAAGAAAAACCTCACTCCTCACTGAATCGGGAATCTTCACTTCCCAAGTGACAGTTCTAACACTGATGGAGGTGGAAGTGAAGATGAATTTTATGGTTTTCAAGGAGTTTGTGAATGAAAGCAATGCTCAGGATGATGCAAATAGTGCCGAAAACCCTGACGACCCTCAATCATCCATCTCTGGGGCTGGTCTGTCTGGTTCACATTCATTTGTACCACAGCATAAGCATAAGCTCATATTTTCCTGCAGCCAGGACTCAGATGTGAGCAATGGTGATGGCACTGATACTGACTGTGATTTCCTAGATCTCGATGACTGTTCAAGTAGCGACACTGAAGAGGAATATTCACTGGTGAATTGTTGATTCATTTGATGCCACACAAGGTCTGGTAGTGTGCCTTATGCTATTCCAAGGGGACTGAGTACATCCTGGAATAGATGGTGAAAGTGATGATGTGGCTACAATTGGAATGGATAACTGACCACATACGGCAATATGTGGTGGTAGTGCCACAGGGGATGTGGCACCAGCAGTACCCCACGCTCACTCAGGACATCCACAAGCAAGGCCTCAATCATACACACACCATAACCTGCACACTCAGAACCTGCTATCAATACCCAGTACTCACCAGCAGACTGCATCTCGGATTGGTAGCAGAGTGGTAATTTTGTTCCCTATCCCTCTAAATTTGATGGAACTCAAATTGAAATCCAGCCCTCTTGTAACCTTGGAAACAATGAGGACCAGGCAGAACTACGAAACGATCTGGATAGGCTGTAGGCCTGGTCCAGAAACTGGCTCCTGGAGTTCAACCCCACCAAGTGCAAAGTCATGAAGATTGGGGAAGGGCAAAGAAGACTGCAGATGGAGTACAGTCTAGGGGGCCAGAGACTTCAACCTTACTCAAGGAAAAGGATCTTGGGATGAGTATAACACCGTGCACATCTCCTGAGGTGCACATCAACCAAATAACTGCTGCAGCATATGGGCACCTAGCAAACCTAAGAACAGTATTCTGACATCTAAATAAGGAATCGTTCAGGACCCTATACACTGTGTACGTTAGGTCCATACTGGAGTATGCAACACCAGTTTGGAACCCACACCTAGCCAAGCAAGTAAGGAAACTAGAGAAAGTGCAAAGGTTTGCAACAAAACTAGTCCCAGAGCTAAGGGGCATGTCATATAAGGAGAGGTTAAGGGAAATCAACCTGACGACACTGGAGGACAGGAGAGATAGGGAGGATATGATAACGACATATAAAATATTGAGAGGAATCAACAAGGTGGACAGAGACATGATGTTCCAGAGATGGGACACAGCAACAAGGGGTCAAAGTTGGAAGTTGAGGACTCAGATGAATCACAGGGATGTTAGGAAGTATTTCTTCAGTTACAGAGTTGTCAGAAAGTGGAATAGTCTGGGAAGTGATGTAGTGGAGGCAGGATCCATACACAGCTTTAAGAAGAGGTATGATAAAGCTCATGGAGCAGGAAGAGTGACCTAGTAGCAACCAGTGAAGAGGTGGGGCCAGGAGCTGTGACTTGATCCCTGTCCTGTAACCACAATTAGGTGAGTACACACACACACAATGTGTGCACACATACACACATGAACACACAAACACACACACATACACAGAAGCACAGACATGCACACACACACGCATGCACGCACACACACACACACACACACACACACACACACACACACACACACACACACACACACACACACACACACACACACCCATCAACACAAACCCCACCTACACCACAGCCCCATATAGGCCCCCACAAAGGCTCTCGCTCCCCCAACCCCAATATACTTGCATGACCACAATGATAGAAAAGAAACTAAAGGTTTGGTACACAAACGCGGATGGAATAACGAATAAACATGAGGAGTGGAATGAAAGAATCAGTGAAGAATCCCCAGACATCATAGCAGTCACAGAAACAAAACTCGCTGAGACAATAACAGACACAATCTTCCCAACAGGATATCAGATCCTGAGGAAAGATAGAAGGAGTAGAGGGGGAGGAGGGGTTGCACTGCTCATAAAACACCGATGGGGATTTGAGGAAATGGAAGGCATGGACATGATTGGAGAAAGAGACTACATTGTAGGTACAATTCAGTCCGGAGAACATAAAGTAGTCATTGGAGTGATGTATAACCCACCACAGAACTGAAGGAGGCCAAGAGAGGAGTACGAAGAAAACAACAGGGTGTTGGTGGACACACTGGCTGAGGTGGAAAGAAGAGCTCACTCGAGCAGAGCAAAGTTACTGGTAATGGGCGATTTCAACCACAGGGAGATCGACTGGGAAAACCTGGAGCCACATGGGGGTCCCGAAACATGGAGAGCCAAGATGATGGATGTGGTACTTGAAAACCTCATGCATCAACATGTCAGGGACACAACCAGAGAGAGAGGGGAGGATGAGCCAGCAAGACTGGGTCTTGTGTTCACCCTGAGCAGTTCAGACATTGAGGACATCACTTACGAGAGGCCCCTTGGAGCTAGCGATCATGTGGTTCTGAGTTTTGACTATATAGTAGAGTTACAAGTGGAGAAGGTAACAGGAACTGAAGGGGACAGGCCAAACTATAAAAGGGGGGACTACACAGGTATGAGAAACTTCCTGCAGGAGGTTCAGTGGGACAGAGAAATGGTAGGAAAATCAGTAAACGAGATGATGGAATATGTGGCAACAAAGTGCAAGGAGGCAGAGGA
Organism: Cherax quadricarinatus; assembly: GCF_038502225.1. Taxonomy (NCBI): domain Eukaryota; kingdom Metazoa; phylum Arthropoda; class Malacostraca; order Decapoda; family Parastacidae; genus Cherax; species Cherax quadricarinatus. The sequence continues at coordinate 23,994,177 of NC_091361.1, forward strand.
AAGTTTTGTTCCCAAGGGAAACAGAAATAATAGGAAGACCAAAACGAGTCCTTGGTTTACCCGAAGGTGTAGGGAGGCAAAAACTAAGTGCAACAGAGAATGGAAAAGGTACAGGAGGCATAGGACCCAGGAAAACAAGGAGATTAGTAGAAGAGCCAGAAACGAGTATGCACAGATAAGGAGGGAGGCCCAGCGACAGTATGAAAACGACATAGCATCGAAAGTCAAATCTGACCCGAAACTGCTGTATAGCCACATTAGGAGGAAGACAACAGTCAAGGACCAGGTGATAAGGCTGAGGAAAGAAGGTGGAGAACTCACAAGAAACGATCAAGAGGTATGCGAGGAGCTCAACACGAGATTTAAGGAAGTATTTACAGTAGAGACAGGAAGGACTCTGGGGGAACAGACCAGATGGGGACACCAGCAAGGAATACACCAACAAGTGTTGGACGACATACATACAGATGAGGAGGAGGTGAAGAAACTGCTAAGGGACATCGATACCTCAAAGGCAATGGGACCGGACAACATCTCCCCGTGGGTCCTTAGAGAGGGAGCAGATATGTTGTGCGTGCCACTTACCACAATCTTCAACACATCCCTGGAAACTGGGCAACTACCTGAGGTATGGAAGACGGCAAATGTAGTTCCCATTTTTAAAAAAGGAGACAGAAAAGAGGCACTAAACTATAGACCTGTGTCATTGACGTGTATAGTATGCAAAATTATGGAGAAGATTATCAGGAGGAGAGTGGTGGAGCACCTGGAAGGGAACAGGAGTATAAATGCCAACCAGCACGGATTCATGGAAGGCAAATCCTGTGTCACAAACCTTCTGGAGTTTTATGATAAAATAACAGAAGTAAGACAAGAGAGAGAGGGGTGGGTTGATTGCATCTTCTTGGATTGCAAGAAGGCCTTTGACACAGTTCCTCACAAGAGATTAGTGCAGAAGCTAGAGCATCAGGCGCATATAACAGGAAGGGCACTGCAATGGATCAGAGAATACCTGACAGGGAGGCAACAACGAGTCATGGTACGTAATGATGTATCACAGTGGGCACCTGTGACGAGCGGGGTCCCACAGGGGTCGGTCCTAGGACCAGTGCTATTTTTGGTATATGTGAACGACATGACGGAAGGGTTAGACTCAGAAGTGTCCCTGTTTGCAGATGATGTGAAGTTAATGAGGAGAATTAAATCTGATGAGGACCAGGCAGGACTTCAAAGAGACCTGGACAGACTGGACACCTGGTCCAGCAAATGGCTTCTCGAATTTAATCCTGCCAAATGCAAAGTCATGAAGATAGGGGAAGGGCACAGAAGACCACAGACAGAGTATAGGCTAGGTGGCCAAAGACTGCAAACCTCACTCAAGGAGAAAGATCTTGGGGTGAGTATAACACCGAGCATGTCTCCGGAAGCACACATCAATCAGATAACTGCTGCAGCATATGGGCGCCTGGCAAACCTGAGAACAGCATTCCGATACCTTAGTAAGGAATCATTCAAGACACTGTACACCATGTATGTCAGGCCCATACTGGAGTATGCAGCACCTGTTTGGAACCCGCACTTGATAAAGCACGTCAAGAAACTAGAGAAAGTACAAAGGTTTGCGACAAGGTTAGTTCCAGAGCTAAGGGGAATGTCCTATGAAGAAAGATTAAGGGAAATCGGCCTGACGACACTGGAGGACAGGAGGGTCAGGGGAGACATGATAACGACATATAAAATACTGCGTGGAATAGACAAGGTGGACAAAGACAGGATGTTCCAGGGAGGGGACACAGAAACAAGAGGCCACAATTGGAAGTTGAAGACACAAATGAGTCAGAGAGATAGTAGGAAGTATTTCTTCAGTCATAGAGTTGTAAGGCAGTGGAATAGCCTAGAAAATGACGTAGTGGAGGCAGGAACCATACACAGTTTTAAGACGAGGTCTGATAAAGCTCATGGAGCGGGTAGAGAGAGGGCCTAGTAGCAACCGGTGAAGAGGCGGGGCCAGGAGCTAGGACTCGACCCCTGCAACCACAAATAGGTGAGTACAAATAGGTGAGTACACACACACACAATAGCCTACCAAGTGAAGTAGTGGAGGCAGGAACCATACATAGTTTTAAGAAGAGGTATGACAAAGCTCAGGAAGCAGAGAGGGAGAGGACCTAGTAGCGATCAGTGAAGAGGCGGGGCCAGGAGCCGAGTCTCGACCCCTGCAACCACAATTAGGTGAGTACACACACACACACACACACACACACACACACACACACACACACACACACACACACACCTACGAGGAGAGGTTAAGGGAAATTAACCTGACGACACTGGAGGACAGGAGAGATAGGGGGGACATGATAACGACATACAAAATACTGAGAGGAATTGACAAGGTGGACAAAGACAGGATGTTCCAGAAATTGGACACAGTAACAAGGGGACACAGTTGGAAGCTGAAGACACAGATGAATCACAGGGATGTTAGGAAGTATTTCTTCAGCCACAGAGTAGTCAGTAAGTGGAATAGTTTGGGAAGTGATGTAGTGGAGGCAGGATCCATACATAGCTTTAAGCAGAGGTATGATAAAGCTCACGGCTCAGGGAGAGTGACCTAGTAGCGATCAGTGAAGAGGCGGGGCCAGGAGCTCGGACTCGACCCCTGCAACCTCAACTAGGTGTGTACACACACACACACACACACACACAAGGAACACAAGGTCCAATCTTGCTGGTTCGTCCTCCCCCCTCCCTCTGGTAGTGTCCTTAACATGTTGGTGCATGAGGTTTTCCAGCACCACATCCAACATTTTGGCTCTCCATGTTTCGGGACCCCCATGTGGCTCCAGGTTTTCCCAGTCAATCTCCCTGTGGGTGATTTCAACCACATAGAGATTGACTGGGAAAACCTGGAGCCACATGGGGGTCCCTAAACATGGAGAGCCAAGATGTTGGATGTGGTGCTGGAAAACCTCATGCACCAACATGTTAAGGACACTACCAGAGTGAGAGGGGAGGATGAACCAGCAAGATTGGACCTTGTGTTCACCCTGGGCAGTTCAGACATTGAGGACATCACATATGAGAGTCCCCTAGGAGCTAGTAACCACATGGTTCTGTGCTTTGAATACATAGTAGAGTTGCAAGTAGAGAGAGTAATAGGAGTTGAATGGGAAAAGCCAGACTATAAAAGAGGGGACTACATAGGTTTGAGGAACTTCCTGCAGGAGGTTCCATGGGACAGAGAACTGGCAGGAAAGCCAGTAAATGAAATGATGGAATATGGAACAACAAAATGCAAGGAGGCAGTGGAACAGTTTATTCCCAAGGGCAACAGAAACAATGGGAAGACCAGAACAAGCCCCTGATTCGCCCGACGGTGTAAGGAGGCAAAAACTAAGTGCGACAGAGAATGGAAAAAATACAGAAGGCAGAGAACACATGAAAATAGGGAGATAAGTCACAGAGCCAGGAACGAGTATGCACAGGTAAGGAGGGAGGCCCAGTGCCAGTATGAAAATAACACAGCATCGAAAGTCAAGACTGACCCGAAACTGTTGTATAACCACATCAGGAGGAGGACAACAGTCAAAGACCAGGTGATCAGACTGAAGACAGAAGGTGGAGAACTCACAAGAAATGATCAGGAGGTATGTGAGGAGCTAAACAGGAAATTTAAGGAAGTTTTTACAGTAGAGACAAGAAGGGCTCTGAGAAGACAGCACTGAAGGGAACATCAAGAGGGAATATACCAAGTAAGTAAGTAAGTAAGTAAGTAAGTAAGTAAGTTTATTCAGGTATACACAAATACAGTTACATAGAATTATCATATATTACAAGTGTTGGATGACATACGAACAACCGAGGAGGAGGTGCAGAAGCTGCTAATTGACCTTGATACCTTAAAAGCGATGGGACTGGACAACATCTCCCCGTGGGTCCTTAGAGAAGGAGCAGAGATGCTGTGCGTGTCCCTAACCACAATCTTCAACACATCCCTTGAAACTGAGCAACTACATGAGATATGGGAGACGGCAAATGTAGTCCCCATATTTAAGAAAGGAGACAGAAACGAGGCACTAAACTACAGACCTGTGACTCTGACATGTATAGTATGCAAAGTCATGGAGAAGATTATCAGGAGGAGAGTGGTGGAACACCTGGAACGGAACAATATTATAAATGAAAACCAGCATGGATTCATGGAAGGCAAATCCTGTGTCACAAACCTTCTAGAGTTTTATGACAAGGTAACAGAAGTAAGACACGAGAGAGAGGGGTGGGTTGATTGCATTTTCCTGGACTGCAGGAAGGCCTCTGACACAGTTCCTCACAAGAGATTAGCGCAGAAGCTGGAGGATCAGGCGTATATAACAGGGAGGGCACTGCAATGGATCAGGGAATACCTGACAGGGAGGCAACAATGAGTCATGGTACGTGAAGAGGCATCACAGTGGATGCCTGTGATGAGCGGGGTCCCACAGGGGTCAGTTCTAGGACCAGTACTATTTTTGATATATGCGAACGACATGATGGAAGGAATAGACTCTGAAGTGTCCCTATTCTCAGATGATGTGAAGCTGATGAGAAGAATTAAATTGGATGAGGATGAGGCAGGACTGCAAAAAGACCTGGACAGGCTGGACACATGGTCCAGAAACTGGCTTCTCGAATTCAACCCTGCCAAATGCAAAGTCATGAAGATTGGGGAGGGGCAAAGAAGACCGCAGACAGAGTATAGGCCAGGTGGACAAAGACTACAGACCTTGCTCAGGGAGAAAGATCTTGGGGTGACCATAACACTGAGCACATCACCGGAGGCACACATCAACCAAATAACTGCTGCAGCGTACGGGTGCCTGGCAAACCTGAGAATAGCATTCCGATACCTTAATAAGGAATCGTTCAAGACACTGTACACTGTGTATGTTAGGCTCATACTGGAGTATGCAGCACCAGTCTGGAACGCACACCTGGTCAAGCACGTCAAGAAGTTAGAGAAAGTACAAAGGTTAGCAACAAGGCTAGTTCCAGAGCTCAGGGGAATGTCATACGAGGAAAGGTTGAGGGAAATCGGACTGACGACACTGGAGGACAGAAGGGTCAGGGGAGACATAATAACGACATACTGTGGGAAATAGACAAGGTGAACAGAGACAGGATGTTCCAGAGAGGGGACACAGAAACAAGGGGTCACAATTGGAAGCTGAAGACTCAGACGAGTCACAGGGACGTTAGGAAGTATTTCTTCAGTCATAGAGTCATCAGGAAGTGGAATAGCCTAGCAAGTGAAGTAGTGGAGGCAGAAACCATACATAGTTTTAAGAAGACGTATGACAAAGCTCAGGAAGCAGAGAGGGAGAGGACCTAGTAGCAATCAGTGAGGAGGGAGGCCCAGGAGCTGAGTCTCGACCCCTGCAACCACAATTAGGTGAGTACACACACACACACACACACACACACACACACACACAGAACAGAACAGAACGAGTCCGTGGTTCACCCAAAGGTGTAGGGAGGCAAAAACTAGGTGTACTAGAGAATGGAAAAGGTACAGAAGACAGAGAACTCAGGAAAATAAAGAAATCAGCCGAAGAGCCAGAAACGAATATGCACAGATAAGAAGGGAGGCTCAGAGACAATATGAAAATGACATAGCATCAAAAGTAAAGACTGACCCGAAGCTGTTGTACAGCCACATCAGGAGGAAAACAACAGTCAAGGACCAGGTAATCAGACTGAGGAAGGGTGATGGGGAATTCACAAGAAACGACCGAGAGGTTTGTCAGGAGCTCAACACAAGATTTAAAGAGGTATTTACAGTGGAAACCAGTAGGACTCCAAGAAATCAGAACTGGGGGGCACACCAGCAAGTGCTGGATGAGGTACATATAACCAAGGAGGAGGTGAAGAAGCTGCTATGCGAACTTGACACCTCAAAGGCGGTGGGACCAGACAACATCTCTCCATGGGTCCTTAAAGAGGGAGCAGAGATATTGTGTGAGCCATTAACAAAGATCTTCAACACATCATTTGAAACTGGGCAACTCCCTGAGGTATGGAAAATGGCAAATGTAGTCCCAATTTTTAAAAAGGGAGACAGACATGAGGCACTAAACTACAGACCTGTATCACTAACATGTATAGTATGCAAGGTCATGGAGAAGATCATCAGGAGGAGAGTGGTGGGGCACCTGGAAAGAAACAAGGGTATAACTGACAACCAGCACGGTTTCAGGGAAGGAAAATCATGTGTCACAAACCTACTAGAGTTTTATGACAAGGTGACAGAAGTAAGACAAGAGAGAGAGGGGTGGATCGACTGCATATTTTTGGACTGCAAGAAGGCCTTCGACACAGTTCCTCACAAGAGGTTACTGCAAAAGCTAGAGGATCAGGCACACATAACAGGAAAGGCACTGCAATGGATCAGAGAATATCTGACAGGGAGGCAACAACGAGTCATGGTACGTGACGAGGTGTCAGAGTGGGCGCCTCTGACAAGCAGGGTTCCACAGGGGTCAGTCCTAGGACCTGTTCTGTTCTTGGTATATGTGAATGACATAACGGAAGGGATAGACTCAGAAGTGTCCTTGTTTGCAGATGATGCGAAGTTAATGAGAAGAATCAAATCAGACGAGGATCAGGCAGGACTACAAAGAGACTTGGACAGGCTACAAGCCTGGTCCAGCAACTGGCTCCTTGAATTTAACCCTGCCAAATGCAAAGTCATGAAGATTGGGGAAGGGCAAAGAAGACCGCAGACACAATATAGTTTAGATGGCCAAAGACTGCAAACCTCACTCAAGGAAAAAGATCTGGGGGTGAGTATAACACCGAGCATATCTCCTGAGGCACACATCAATCAGATAACTGCTGCAGCATACGGGCGCCTGGCAAACCTATGGATAGCGTTCCGATACCTCAGTAAGGATTCGTTTAAGACTCTGTATACCATCTACGTCAGGCCCATACTGGAGTATGCAGCACCAGTTTGGAATCCACACCTAGTCAAGCACATCAAGAAATTAGAGAAGGTGCAAAGGTTTGCAACAAGACTAGTCCCAGAGCTACGGGGATTGTCCTACGAAGAAAGGTTGAGGGAAATCGGCCTGACGACACTGGAGGACAGGAGGGTCAGGGGAGACATGATAACGACATATAAAATACTGCGCAGAATAGACAAGGTGGACAAAGACGGGATGTTCCAGAGATGGGACACAGACACAAGAGGTCACAATTGGAAGTTGAAGACTCAGATGAATCAAAGGGATGTTAGGAAGTATTTCTTCAGTCATAGAGTAGTCAGGCCATGGAATAGCCTAGAAAGGGATGTAGTGGAGGCAGGAACCATACATAGTTTTAAGGCGAGGTATGATAGAGCTCATGGGGCAGGGAGAGAGAGGACCTAGTAGCAATCAGCGAAGAGGCGGGGCCAGGAGCTGTGACTCGACCCCTGCAACCACAAATAGGTGAGTACACACACACACACACGCACACACACACCTGCAGCATATGGGCGCCTAGCAAACCTGAGAACAGCGTTCCGATACCTTAGTAAGGAATCGTTGAAGATGCTGTACACCGTATACGTCAGGCCCATACTGGAGTATGCAGCACCAGTTTGGAACTCACACTTGATCAAGCACATTGAGAAATTAGAGAAAGTGTAAAGGTTTATGACAAGGTTAGTTCCAGAGCTAAGGGGAACGTCTTATGAAGAAAGGTTAAGGGAAATCGGAGGACAGGAGGGTTAGGGGAGACATGGTAACAACATACAAAATACTGCATGGAATAAACAAGATGGACAGAGACAGGATGTTCCAGAGAAGGGACACAGAAACAAGGAGTCACAATCGGAAGCTGAACACCCAGACGAGTCAAAGGGAAGTTAGGAAGTATTTCTTCTGTCATAGAGTAGTCAGGAAGTGGAACAGCCTAGCAAGTGAGGAAGTGGAGGCAGGAACTATACATAGCTTTAAGATGATGTATGATATAGCTCATGGAGCAGGGAGAGAGAGGACCTAGTAGCGCTCAGTGAAGAGGCAGGGCCAGGAGCTGAGTCTCCACCCCTGCAACCACAATTAGGTGAATTAGGTGAGTACCCACCCACCCACTAAGTCTATATCCTAGAGGGATTAGTACCAAACCTGCACACGTAAATCACTCCCTAAGAAAGCAAAAGACTCGGCAGGAGATGCAGCATTCCCCCAATGAAAAGCAGGGGTGCCACGAGTGCACTGAGAGACAACACAGTAAGTGTCTGGGGCCCAAGACTGTTCAGCTGCCTCCCAGCATACACAGGTGGCATTAATCCCCAAAACCCTCTCCAGGTAACCTCCAGGTAAGGAATGGTGCTAATGTTAAAACTGTGAAAATGATGTATCTTGCTTACATTAAATCACTGGATGAAAACCTGCCACAACTCTAAGTGCTCTCAGCCTTTCTTTGTATAGGTGACAAAGTCTCATTACAACAGGTCCAAGTAGTGGGACCTCGAAACCTACATACCTGTATTTTTTGTTAACACATTGGCCATTTCCCACCAAGGCAGGGTGGCCCAGAAAAGAAAAACTTTTATCATCATTCACTCCATCACTGTCTTGCCAGAAGGGTGCTTTACGCTACAGTTATAAAACTGCAACATTAACACCCCTCCTTCAAAGTGCAAGCACTGTACTTCCAATCTCCAGGAATCGAGTCCGGCATGCCAGTTTCCCTGAATCCCTTCAAAAATGTTACCTTGCTCACACTCCAACAGCACGTCACGTCCTAAAAACTATTTGTCTCCATTCGCTTCTATCTAAAATGCTCACGCATGCTTGCGTGTACATGTCTGTCCGCTTGAACGCGCCTCAGCAGGCCTGCCCTCAGTTACTGTGCCAATGTTTACAAGCCAGAGCAGTTGCTCCCATGCATACATTCAGAATATTTTGTATTATTCCAGTGTTTTTAGTGCTTCTAACTGCTAAATAAGCCAGTATGAGCCAAAAGAAAGCTTCTAGTGCCAACCCTGTGGTAAAAAGGGTGAGAAATATTATCGAAATACTATCGTACCACGGTCAGCTGCTCCTGCTGCTGTAGCACTGTCAGCTGCTACTGCTGCTGCTGTAGCACCGTCAGCTGCTGTTGCTGCTGCTGCTGTAGCACTGTCAGCTACTGCTGCTGCTGCTGTAGCACTGTCAGCTACTGCTGCTGCTACTGTAGCACTGTCAGCTACTGCTGCTGCTGCTGTAGCACTGTCAGCTACTGCTGCTGCTGTAACACCGTTATTGGTGTGGGTTATCGAGAATATCGAGAAACAATTAACCTCAGAGGGTTAGCCACCCAGGATAACCCAAAAAAGTCAGTGTGTCATCGAGGACTGTCTAACTTATTTCCATTGGGGTCTTTAATCTTGTCCCCCAGGATGCAACCCACACCAGTCGACTAACACCCAGGTGAACAGGAAAAAATGCCTGGAACTAGTGCTCATATTGGTGAACTTAAGGCCAGCAAAGATTGGTTTGAGAGATTTAAGAATCGTAGTGGCATACACAGTGTGATAAGGCATGTTCTGGAAGAAAATGCCAAACAGGACCTACATTACTTAGGAGGAATAGGCACTCCCAGGACACAGTGTCTCACCAGTCATTGCTGCATCTTCAATAAAGGTAAGTGTCATTTATTCTTCATTTAGTAGAGTAGTACATGCACAATATATATTGTGCATGTACTACTCAACTATTGTGTGTAGGAAAATGTATATTTCATGTGGTAAAAAAAAAAAATTCATACTTTTGGGTGTCTTGCACGGATTAATTTGATTTCCATTATTTCTTATGAGGAAAATTAATTCAACCTATGATCATTTCATCTTACAATGGGCTCTCAGGAACAGATTAATATCGTAGGTCGAGGGACCACTGTACTCGTTTATCAATGACTCGGACTTACAAAGGGCTCTCTGACCAGTGTGCATACCTAAATAATGTATATAAGGGCTGATTTCTTCAATTCTGTTTATTACAATATACAGTACACTACTGTATAAATATTTAACAATATACCAGATATGTTATAAATGGTGCAAAGGTGACATTAAAATAATATCAAAGATGGCTGACACATACCCACTACCATTATAGTATGCTTCTTACTTAGCGATGAATTCGTTTACCAACGTGGTCTTAGGAATGGAACTCCGTTGTTAAGTGAGGAGAGGCTGTAATCACCTTTTTTCCCTCATCAATTCTATGATTCTCTATGTCTTTTATAAACCCATTTGCTGACATGTCTGCTCTTAACCCTTAAATGGTCGAAATGTATATATACGTTTTGTCAACATTTGAAAGTATGTAAAAAAATGTACATCATCTTTTTTTTTTTTTTACATTTGAAAATGTGTAAAAAAAACAGATCTACTTTTGGAGCACTACAGATTTGAACGTCGATCTATTTGGACCGTTTAAGGGTTAAATATCTGAATACATTCACCTCCTCCATACTCTCTCTCCCTCTAATCTGATATCCAATATTTCGTCACCTAATTTTTTATCCTCATCACCTTACTCTTTCTATATTCACTTTTAATTTTCTACTTTTACATACCCTACCAAACTTATCCACCAACCTCTGCAACTTCTCTTCAGAATCTCCCAAAAGCAGTGTCATCAGCAAAGAGCAACTGTGACATCTCCCACTTTGTGTTAGATTGTTTATCTTTTAACCCCACACCTTTAGCCAACACCAGTGCATTCACTTCTCTTACAACCCCATCTATAAATATATTGAACAACCATGATGACATCACACATCCTTGTCTAAGGCCTACTTTTAGTGGGAAATAATCTCCCTCTCTCCTACATACTGTAATCTGAGCCTCATTTCTTCTTTCAATGCACTGGCCACATCCCACAGAAGCAGGGTGACCCAAAAAGAAAAACATAAGTTTGTCTTTTTAACCCCTAAACGGTCCAAACATATATATACGTTTTTACCGATACTGCCCAAAACGTATATTTACGCTTTATTTTTCATTCCTTCAAAATTGGCGCAATATGCCTGAGTTGCGTAGACATGAGACAATGGATGTGCACACTCAGTGTGTGCAGTATCAAAAAAAATCTGGGACGCCTGGGTACCGCATGGTAGGACTAGTTACATTCAGCTCCATCTTGGGTCAACATCATGGCACATCCTCATGATTCACTCATGCTTCATCGTATTAGCACTCTATTATTCGAGGAAAGTGATATGGAAGGTGTTTCGTGGATTTGACACAGATGTGGCTACTAATGATCAAGGAAATAGTGAAAATAGAGACGATAACCCAGATGACCCTCAGCCCATCACCTCTGGGATGGCCAGTATGGCCACACCAGACCCTAGGCCAAGCACTTCTGGGGTGGCCTGTGTGGCCACACCAGACCCTGGGCCAAACACTTCTGGGGTGGCTAGTGTGGCCACACAAGACCCTGGGCCAAGCACCTCTGGAGTGGCGAGTGTTACACATAGGCAACTACACAAGAGGAAACTATCATTTTCCCGGTGTTTTAGTGATAGTGAAAGTGATATAAGTGACGATGAAATTGATTTTATGCCATTAGAGGATTCGTCTAGTGACAGTGATCATTATTCACCAGTGAAGTGTACTTTTAGGCATCATTACCTATGTTCAGGCAGTGTGCCATTTGCAGTCGCAGCAAGGGTCATGGCAGGTCACAATCCAAAACCCCTGCCACTGATAGTGAAAGTGATCATGAAGGTGAATATGTGGGGATGGAGGAAATAGTGGTGGGTGGCACTGTGCCTGGGCCACATGGCGCAGTGGGTGAACAGACAAAGGACCGCCCAGCATCCCCTCAACCATGTGCTGCCTCCACTCCTGTCCCCCCTCCTGCTCCCCTACGCCCCATGCCAGAGGTCCACCCTGCACCATGTGACCGAGAGTGGAACTGGACACAAAGTATATTTGTGCCACAGCCTTTTGATTTTGATGTGAGTGGAAGTGGCATCCTGCCAGAATGTCCCATAACGAATGAGTCTACAGAGTTAGACTTTTTCCAGTTATACTTTGACGAGCCTATAATGAACTTGATAGTGACCCAGATGAACAATTACCGCTATATCATGGACAATACACCAGAGGTTGGGGAATCGTCATGGCTGCGCAGATGGAAAGATACAACAGTGGATGAAATATATTTATTCCTTGCCACTGCCATGCTTATGCCACATACCTATAAGAGCAATATACAGGAGGGCCCCACTTATATGGCTGGTTAGGTTCCAGGCTACCGCCGTAAAGCGGAAACCGCCGTAAAGTGGAACACCCTTTTTTTCCACTTATAAATGCATACAAACACTAGATAACAAGTTTACACTAACATATATTAAGTTAGCAATAGAACCAGGCATCAAAAAAACAATAAAAAAGTACAATACACACATAGTGCACTCATTACTTACCTTAAAATATTTATAGTCTTAATCTAGGGTGAGACAAGTAGTATTTATTGTAAGAAATCAAGTGTGGTATGTATGGAAGTCAGCCAGGCTACCATACCAGGCCACCCCACCCACACATACAATTCTATGATATTTAAGCATCCCAGAGCGATAAAATGTATATACAGTTCACTCATTACTTACCTTAAAATATAGGGTGAGATGAGTAGTATTTATTGTAAAAAATCAAGTGTGGTATGTATGGTAGTCAGCCAGGCTACCATACCAGGCCAACCCACCTACACATAATATTCTATTACATTTAAGCATCTCAGAGCGATAAAATGTATATACAGTTCACTCATTACTTACCTTAAAATATTTGTAGTCTTAATGTAGGGTCAGGAGTAAGTAAATGACATAAAACGAATAAATGAGAGAGAGAAAGAATGAGTGCATGAGAGAGTACAGGCGCAGAGTTATGTAAACAAACCAGGCGAAGGTAAGCTTTGTAAACAAAGTGTACACGTCTGGTTTGTGTACAATATTACATTGTGTATAGGTTGTCTCTACATTGATACGGTAGAATAAATAAAGAAGAACACTCCCATTCTCATGTAACATCATTTTGAGAAGAAATGATGCTCTGAGTGAAGGCAATGGAAATAAGTCACTCTGACTTTTTTGGGTTATCCTAGGTTCTCTACACATATGTTGTTATGTATGATAATCTATGTAACTGTATTTGTGTATACCTCAATAAACTTACTTACATACATACGAAAGGAATAATTTTCTACAGTTACCCCCAGTAACACATTTTCTCGTATGTTAGATTAGAGAAAATGTTATTCTTAGCATCACTTGTACAAGTTATCTGGCTACCACATCTCATATTTATGTTTATTTATTCTATTGTGGGGTGTATTTATCATCTTTTTATGTTATGTATCGTGTTTATTATATAATTTTGAAAAAATATAATGGATGGATTAATGAAAATGTGTATATTAATGTAATATACAACATTTAATGAGACTCGGTGATTATTATTATTATTATTATCATTTCTAATATAGCGTCACTTGTGCAAGTCGTCTGCTATCACATCTCATATTTATGTTTATTTATTCTATTGTGGGGTGTATTTATCATCTTTTTATGTTATGTATCGTGTTTATTATATAATTTTGAAAAAATATCATAGATGGATTAATGAAAATGTGTATTTAACGTAATATACGACATTTAAATGAGACTCGATGATATTATAATCATTACTAATATGACGTCTGGAGACATAAGACACTTACTGATTTTAATGTGTACCTGCATGCCAGCACAGTATGTAAGTTTATTTAAATACAGGTATACATAAGTATAATTATCAGAGTATATATAAAATATGAAATAACTTTTAAAAACATTTGAAATTTTGGAGTTTCCAGACAAAATGGAGAGACTTAGTGCTTACTGAGCTCACGAAGAATGTAAACAAACAGGGTGGGGCGCGGTGACCGTATTAGAAAGTCAGCTGGGGGGAGCCGTATAGCGAGTTTTGGTCATAATTTGAAATGACCGTATTAGCGGAACGCCGTAAAGTGAAACGCCATAAAGCGAGGCCCTCCTGTACGTAACTAATTCAAATTCAAATTCAAATTCAAATTCAAAGTTTATTCTCTATAAGGATTACAATGCTGAGTTTACAGAAATTTGGTTATTGTGTGGTTTACATGTTGTAAAATAGTGATTACAGAGTGTACCACTAGAACGCTTAGCATGGCTAGGCATTTCGGGCAGACTTAGTTTTATTCTTAATTGTAAAATATTACAAATTATGAGGTAAGTTGGTATTATGGCTAAATGACTAAATACTAGTTTGTGAGTTTAGCAATGTGAATGCTTTTGTTTTGGCACAGTACATAGTTTCAGTATTGGAGTATCACAGGATTCATTATTTTAAGATTGAGATTAATATTTCTGTTTATGGTCAAATAAGTGAGTGAGTGTAAGTGTGAACCACCAGGTGGTATTCGTGTAGTTAGTTGACGGGGTGTATCAGGGAGATAAGATGTTTTCTAATGGTAGTTTTGAAGATGATGAATGTGTCTGCAGTTCTAGAGTTCTCAGGTAGGGTATTCCAGATTTTAGGGCCTTTGACATACATTGAATTTTTGTAAAGGTTTAGTCGGACATGGGGAATGTCGTAGAGATGTTTGTGTCTGGTGTTATGCCTGTGGGTTCTGTCACAGCTATCAAGAAAGCGTTTTAGGTCAAGGTTGATATTAGAGTTTAGGGCCCTGTAGATGTAGATTGCACAGTAGTAAGTGTGGATGTACTGAACAGGGAGTAAGTTTAGGTCTATGAAGAGTGGGGGGGGGGGGGGTGTTGCCAGGGATGGGATTTGGTGATTATTCTTACTGCAGCTTTTTGTTGGGTTATTATTGGCTTTAGGTGTGTTGCTGCAGTTGATCCCCAAGCACAAATAGCATAGGTGAGGTATGGATAAATAAGTGAGTGGTATAGTGTGAAAAGGGCATTTTGCGGCACGTAGTATCGTATCTTGGAGAGGACCACAGACTACTTTATCAGTACTCCTGTCTTCCGTGACCTCCTTCCCTGCAACAGATTCATTCTGTTGCTACGAATGTTACACTTCTCAGACAGGAATAGGCCCAACAGAAATGACCTTCTATACAAAATCCGGGAAGTGTTTATCTACATGAAGCAGAAATTCAGTGCCTACTTTTATCCCTTCAAGAACATTGTTGTTGATGAGTCCTTGATTCTTTTCAAGGGACGCTTGTCATTCAAACAATATACAGTGGTCCCTCGTTTTTCGTAATTAATCTGTTCCTGGAGGAGCTACTATAAACGAAATTTACGATTTGCGAATCAATTTTCCCCATAAGAAATAATGTAAATACAATTAATCAGTTCCTGACACCCAGAAGTATTAAAACAAAAAAATTTTTTACATGAAATATACATATAATACATAAACAATACAATGGGAAATGATGAATGAAACATTAACAGCATAACACTTACCTTTTTTGGAGATTCTTCTTACTGTATGGGAGACTGGAGGAGGAGAGAGATTGGATTGTTTACAGTTTGGAAGGGGAATCCCCTTCCAGCAACACCTCAGGTACCAATTGCTTCTCTGGGGTTGCTTCTCTTCTCTGTTTCTTAATGCCACTAGGACCACCTTGAGAGTCACTCTAGTCCTGTCTCGCAAAGTAACTGTGGAGAGAGCTCTGTTTCTGGCGTCTCTTTAACACTTCCCTAAAATGGCCCAAGACTTTGTCACTGTACATATTTCTCACCTTCTTTACCACAGGCTTGGCACTAGGAGCTTTCTTTGGAGCCATGGTAGCTTATTTAGTACTTGCAAGCACTAAAATGAGTGGAATATTATGAAATATTTCGTAGGAGCACTTGAGGGGACCTTCACTCACTGGTAAACAATGCCAGACTGGCTGGGTAGGGAGGCCTCCCCGGCTCACACCGTGCGTACGCGTCCCAGACGAACTACTATTCTCGAGTCAACCTATGAAAAGCGAGTCCATGTTTATACGAAAATACCCCTATGATTGGCGAAATTTACGACTGCCGAGAACTACGAAAAGCAAGGGACCACTGTATACCGAGCAAGCATCATCGCTTTGGTATAAAACTTTTTGTTATGTGTGACTGTGAGAGTCGTCTTGTGTTGGATGTGACTGTATATACCGGGAAAAACACACTCGACAATACCAGGTGCATGTTGGGCATTTCTGGTGATGTTATTCGAAAAATGATGGAACCATACCTTGGCAAGGTCCATACATTGTACACAGACAACTGGTATGCCAGCCCTATGCTCGCTGATTTCCTACGTGTGAACAATACTGATATATGTGGAACAGTGAGAAGGAATAGAAAACATATGCCAAGGTTCAGTGGAGGCAGTACTGAAGGTGCAGTGCAAGCATTTCATGCCAATGACATCATGGCACTGACGTGGCAAGACAAACGGGACGTGACATTGCTGTCAACCATCCACAGAAACGAGATGGTACAAACAGACAAAGTGAACAGGGAGACAAATGAACGTATTGTCAAGCCTGCTGCTGTTGTCGACTTTACAAACAATATGCAACTCATTGACAAGTGTGACATGATGATAGGGTTCGTTGACTGTGTGCGTAGGAGTCGCAAGTGGTATATAAAACTGTTTTTTCACCTTGTAGACATTGCAGTGCTCAATGCATTCAACATGTATGAAATAAAGACTGGAAAACAACAACGTTTTGCAGAATTCTCCCTGAATGTCGTAAAACAGATAGCAAAAACGTATGGTACCACACCTGTACCTGCCCCTCAACAGCGACCTGTCACACCACAACCTGTCCCCCAACCACAACCATAGCCAGTGGGGGAAGTGCCAGACCGAATCATCCCTAACTGTCACTACTTGGTACCAATACCACCTACCCCAAAGAAAAAGCATGCCCAGAAAAAGTGTGTTGTGTGTGCTACCACCACAAAACGACCCCAACAGCGGAACGATACACGATACATTTGTAACCAGTGTGGGGTGGCACTCTGTCGAATCCATGCTTCATGGAGTATCATACAGTTGTGGAGTTCTAGAAACATAAGTGGGACATGTAAATACTTGTATATTCTTCTTTCTTTCAACAAACCAGCCGTATCCCACCGAGGCAGGGTGGCTCAAAAAGAAAAAAGTTTCTCTTTTCAAATTTAGTAATTTATACAGGAGAAAGGGTTACTAGCCCCTTGCTCCGGCATTTTAGTCGCTTCTTACAACATGCATGGCTTACGGAGGAAGAATTCTGTTCCACTTCAACATGGAGATAAGAGGAAATAAACAAGAACTAGAAAGAAAATAGCAGAAAACCCAGAGGGGTGTGTATATATATGCTTGTACGTATGTGTAGTGTGACCTAAGTGTAAGTAGAAGTAGCAAGATGTACCTGAAATCTTGTATGTTTATGAGACAGAAAAAAACACCAGCAATCCTACCATCATGTAAAACAATTACAGGCTTTCGTTTTGCAATTACTTGGCAGGACGATAGTACCTCTATGGGCGGTTGCTGTCTACAAACCTACTACCTAGATACTTGTATATAGTTGTAGATAATAATGTGTGATTCAGCCAGGTATGCAAAATCACCTGTCAGTGTGTACATGAGTGTCTGTGACAATATGATAATAATTTTGTATATATTATTGGTGTATAAGCAACAATTAACATTGAAATAAAAAAATTACTGTAAAACATACAAGTCATATCATAAAAACCAAGTAAAAAAAAAAATGGAAAAAATGGTAAATATGCAGAGTTTCTGCAAGCAGCAGCACTCCATGTTGCCATCAGGTGATCACCAAGTGCCAACTTCGCGGCCTCATATCTCGGTAAGTACTGACCCTAAAAAAATTTTTTTTATCCTATAACACTTAGAAAAATGTGCTCTTTTTTTCTATAAATAAAAAAAAAAAATTTTTTATTTTTCAAAATATTCGGGGCACTGGGGTAGTGAATGTATATATACATTTGGACCGTTTATGGGTTAATTGTAGTAATGTATACAGGAGAAAGGGTTACTTGTCCCTTGCTCCCAGCATTTTAGTCACCTCTTACGACACGCATGGCTTAAGGAGGAAGAATTCTGTTCTACTTCCCCATGGAGATAGGAAATAAACAAGAACAAGAACTATTAACCCTTTCAGGGTTTCGGCCGTACTAGTACGGATTACACACCAGGGTTTTTGACGTACTAGTACGCCTAAATTCTAGCGCCCTCAAATCTAGTGAGAGAAAGCTGGTAGGCCTACATATGAAAGAATGGGTCTATGTGGTCAGTGTATGTGGTATAAAAAAATCCTGCAGCACACAGTGCATAATGAGAAAAAAAAACTTTGACCGTGTTTTTGGATTAAAACAGCGACTTTGCACTGTATTTTCGTATGGTATTTGTTGTTGTATTCTAGTTTTCCTGGTCTCATTTTATAGAATGGAAGACATATTACAGAAATTGAGATGATTTTGACTGGTTTTACAAAGAAAACTACCTTGAAATTGCACTCAAAGTAGCAGAAATGTTCGATTTTTATCAAAGTTCAAAAATAAACAAATCATGTTATGCGTCCAATACACGTCAACTGGTGAGTCTAATATTCTTTCACAAGTGTGCTGATAATATTTATACCATTTCTACACCAATGCAGTAGTCTGCATAACAGTAAATCTTCTATTTTTTTGTGAGAATAAAAATTCAAAGTGGAAAGCAAAAGAATGTAAGAGGGGCATGGGGATGTGACTAATGAACAGAGAAAATGTTATTTTAGTGCCAGGAATGTCTTTCTTGTTTATTCTGGACCCTATTCGGAAATTGGCATCTTTTGAAATTTGTGTGAAATTGGCAAAATTGCTAAATTCTAACCACTGTATTGGATAGTTGAAATCAGTAACTGGGTGGTTTCTTGTACTCATTCGATAGAAGAAATGGAGTTCTAGTGAAATAGTTATGATTTTTGTCGACAAATACACTGGAATTGGCCAAAAATAGGGCTCAAATTGAGCAAAATCGCCGATGCTTAAACATTGTCGAGACCGCTAACTTCGTGAGAGCATAATTCCGTAAGTTTTCCATCAAATTTCATACTTTTGGTGTCATTATGATCGGGAAAAGATTCTCTATTTTTTCACAAGAAAAAATAATTTTTTTTTTTAAATTTGGCCGACCCTGAGAACAAGTCTCTGAGAGGGCCTGTCGACCCTGAAAGGGTTAAGAAAATAGAAGAAAACTCAAAGGAATGTGTATATATATGTTTGTAAATGCAAATGTAGTGTAAATAGAAGTAGCAAGGCATACCTGAAATCTGGCATGTTGATGAGACAGAAAAAAGACACCAGCAATCACACAATCATACGTCTTCTCCCACCCGAGCCCAGTCACGCTAGCCAATACTGTAAATACCGAATTACAGAAAATATCTGCCTGGATGAGGACTAACAAACTTATACTAAACATTGACAAAACCTACTTCATTCAGTTTGGTAACAGAGCTACAGATGTCCCTCTTAACATAATGACAAACGGATCACCTATCACAAAGCTAACAGAGGGAAAATTCTTAGGAATCCACCTTGATAATAGACTCAAATTTCATACACATATACAACAAATTTCTAAGAAAATTTCCAAGACTGTAGGCATACTATCGAAGATACGGTACTATGCTCCACAGTCAGCCCTCCTGGCCCTATATCACTCTCTTATTTACCCCTATCTCACCTATGGAATTTGTGCATGGGGCTCAACAACAAGTAACCATCTCAGACCACTAATTACCCAACAAAAGGCTGCAGTTAGAATGATAACAAATTCTCACTATAGGCAGCACACTCCACCAATATTCAATACACTAAACCTACTCACCATACAAAACATCCATACTTATTACTGCACCTATTACATACATAGAACACTTAACTCTGATATTAACCCTCCCCTCAAACATCTCCTTGCCAACCTCAACAGAACACATGACCATAACACAAGGCACAGATCACTCTTTGATGTTCCTCGTGTCCATCTCACACTATGCAAAAACTCAATGCACATAAAAGGCCCTAAAATCTGGAATTCATTACCTGTAAATATAAAAGAAACACTACCTGTTTATAAATTCAAGTCTCTTCTCAAAGATCACTTACTCACCCAAAACCAAATAAATACTGAATAACTGAACCTTATAAATTGTATATCTTAAATGTTTCTCACAATTATATCACATAAATGTTAAACCTAAAACCCAATCTAACTTTATTATTTTTTAAATACACTACCTAACAGAATACTCCATTCTACTGAATGTACAACAATGCATACAACCATATGACCTGTCTTTGTAATACTCACTTGTGCTTTATAGTAATCTGTTTACATTAAAGTTTTATCACTGATTTCATCATTGCTTAGTTAATCTTAAGTTAATTTTAAGCCAGCCCGTAATGCTATGCATAGTATAAGTGGCTTTGGCATGCTGCTCTTATCTGTATTTTTTGTACCTCTGTATGTGTGCTCAAATTTTTAAATAAATAAATAAATAAATCATGTAAAACAATTACAGGCTTCTGTTTTACACTCACTTGGCAGGACGGTAGTACCTCCCTGGGAGGTTACTATCCTCCAACCTACTACCTATCCGAGCTTCACTATCCTTGTAAAAACTCTTCACTGATTTCAATACCCTACATCCTATTCCATACAATTGCAATATCTGCCATATTGCTACCCTATCCACCCTGTCATAAGCCTTTTCCAAATCCAAAAATGCCATAAAAACCTCTTTACCCTTATCTAAATACTGTTCACCTACATACCTACATGTTTCACTTTAAACACTTGGTCTACACATGCCCTACCTTTCCTAAAGCCTCCTTGTTCATCTGCTATCCCAATCTCCATCTTACTCTTAATTCTTTCAATAATAACTACCATACACTTTGCTCAACAGACTTATTCGCCTATAATTTTTGCACTCTCTCTCCTTTCCCCTTTGCCTTTATACAAAGGAACTATGAATGCTCTCTGCCAATCCCTAGGTACCTTACCATCTTCCATACATTTATTAAATAAAAGCACCAACACTCCAAAGCTATATCCCCACCTGCTTTTAACATTTCTATCTTTATCCAATCAATTCCAGCTGCCTTACCCCCTTTCATTCTACCCACTGCCTCATAAACTTCCCCCACACTCACAACTGGCTCTTCCTCAATCCTACAAGATGTTATTCCTCCTTGCCCTATACATGAAATCACAGCTTCCCTATGTTCATCAACATTTAACAATTCCTCAAAATATTCCCTCCATCTTCCTGATACCTCTACCTCTCCACTTACTAACTCTCCTCTCCTATTTTTAACTATCAAACTCATTCATTCCCTAGGCTTCCTCAGCTTATTAATCTTTAAAACTTTTTCTTATTTTCAACAAAATTTGTTGATATCATCTCACCCATTCTCTCATTTGCTCTTTTCATGTACATTGCTTCACCACTCCCTTAAACCTCTCTTTTTCTCTCCACATACTCCTCCCTCCTTGCATCACTTCTACTTTGTAAAAACCTCTCACATGCTAACTTTTTCTCCCTTACTACACTCTTTACATCATCATTCCACCAATCGCTCTTCTTCCCTCCCACACCCACTTTCCTGTAACCTCAAACTTCTGCTGAACACTCTAAAACAACATTCTTAAACCTACCCCAGAGGTCTTCGACCCCCATTGCCTATACTCTCACTAGTCCATCTATCCTCCAATACCCTAACTACCTCCTCCTTTAGTTTATAAACCTTCACCTCTCTCTTACTTGCTGCTTCTATTTTCCTTGTATCCCAGCTACCTTTTACGCTCACTCTACCTACAACTAAAAAGTGCTCTGATATTACCTGAGGCCTCTCTATAAACATGTACATGCTGAAGTCTACTCAACAGACTTTTACCAACTAATACATAGCCAAACACACTACAGTGCTGTCATTTCGCCCTACATCATACTTTGTATACTTATTTATTCTCTATTATATTATAAATATATTGAAAGATACCAGGAACTTATTGGGTATCTCGGGTGATGTGGTTAGAACAATGATGGAACAATATCTTAGTAAATGGCATATGTATATAATACAGTGGACCCCCGGTTAACGATATTTTTTCAATCCAGAAGTATGTTCAGGTGCCAGTACTCACCGAATTTGTTCCCATAAGGAATATTGTGAAGTAGATTAGTCCATTTCAGACCCCCAAACATACATGTACAAACGCACTTACATAAATACACTTACATAATTGGTTGCATTCGGAGGTGATCGTTATGCGGGGGTCCACTGTATACAGTAGGGCCCCACTTCTGTGGTGGGTTAGGTTCCAGGCTACTGCTATACATCAGAAATTGCTGTAAAGTGGAATGCCCTTTTTTCCACTTACAAATGCGTATAAATGCCAGATAACAAGTTTACAATAAGTGAACATAAGTGAACATATTGGTAGGTAGTAGGTTGGTAGACAGCAACCACCCAGGGAAGTACTACCGTCCTGCCAGATGACTGTGAAACAAAAACCTGTAACTGTTTTGCATGATGGTAGGATTGCTGGTTTCTTTTTCTGTCTCATAAACACGCTAGATAACAGGGAAATCTTGCTACTCCTACTTACACTTTGGTCACACTTCACAGACATGCACATGCATATATATATATACATACATCTAGGTTTTTCTCCTTTTTCTAAATAGCTCTTGTTCTTTTTTATTTCTTCTATTGTCCATGGGGAAGTGGAAAAGAATCTTTCCTCCGTAAGCCATGCGTGTCGTATGAGGCGACTAAAATGCCGGGAGCAATGGGCTAGTAACCCCTTCTCCTGTATACATTTACTAAAAAAGAGAAGAAGAAAAACTTTATAAAACTGGGATGCTTAAATGTGCGTGGATGTAGTGCGGATGACAAGAAACAGATGATTGCTGATGTTATGAATGAAAAGAAGTTGGATGTCCTGGCTCTAAGCGAAACAAAGCTGAAGGGGGTAGGAGAGTTTCAGTGGGGGGAAATAAATGGGATTAAATCTGGAGTATCTGAGAGAGTTAGAGCAAAGGAAGGGGTAGCAGTAATGTTAAATGATCAGTTATGGAAGGAGAAAAGAGAATATGAATGTGTAAATTCAAGAATTATGTGGATTAAAGTAAAGGTTGGATGCGAGAAGTGGGTCATAATAAGCGTGTATGCACCTGGAGAAGAGAGGAATGCAGAGGAGAGAGAGAGATTTTGGGAGATGTTAAGTGAATGTATAGGAGCCTTTGAACCAAGTGAGAGAGTAATTGTGGTAGGGGACCTGAATGCTAAAGTAGGAGAAACTTTTAGAGAGGGTGTGGTAGGTAAGTTTGGGGTGCCAGGTGTAAATGATAATGGGAGCCCTTTGATTGAACTTTGTATAGAAAGGGGTTTAGTTATAGGTAATACATATTTTAAGAAAAAGAGGATAAATAAGTATACACGATATGATGTAGGGCGAAATGACAGTAGTTTGTTGGATTATGTATTGGTAGATAAAAGACTGTTGAGTAGACTTCAGGATGTACATGTTTATAGAGGGGCCACAGATATATCAGATCACTTTCTAGTTGTAGCTACACTGAGAGTAAAAGGTAGATGGGATACAAGGAGAATAGAAGCATCAGGGAAGAGAGAGGTGAAGGTTTATAAACTAAAAGAGGAGGCAGTTAGGGTAAGATATAAACAGCTATTGGAGGATAGATGGGCTAATGAGAGCATAGGCAATGGGGTCGAAGAGGTATGGGGTAGGTTTAAAAATGTAGTGTTAGAGTGTTCAGCAGAAGTTTGTGGTTACAGGAAAGTGGGTGCAGGAGGGAAGAGGAGTGATTGGTGGAATGATGATGTAAAGAGAGTAGTAAGGGAGAAAAAGTTAGCATATGAGAAGTTTTTACAAAGTAGAAGTGATGCAAGGAGGGAAGAGTATATGGAGAAAAAGAGAGAGGTTAAGAGAGTGGTGAAGCAATGTAAAAAGAGAGCAAATGAGAGAGTGGGTGAGATGTTATCAACAAATTTTGTTGAAAATAAGAAAAAGTTTTGGAGTGAGATTAACAAGTTAAGAAAGCCTAGAGAACAAATGGATTTGTCAGTTAAAAATAGGAGAGGAGAGTTATTAAATGGAGAGTTAGAGGTATTGGGAAGATGGAGGGAATATTTTGAGGAATTGTTAAATGTTGATGAAGATAGGGAAGCTGTGATTTCGTGTATAGGGCAAGGAGGAATAACATCTTGTAGGAGTGAGGAAGAGCCAGTTGTGAGTGTGGGGGAAGTTCGTGAGGCAGTAGGTAAAATGAAAGGGGGTAAGGCAGCTGGGATTGATGGGATAAAGATAGAAATGTTAAAAGCAGGTGGGGATATAGTTTTGGAGTGGTTGGTGCAATTATTTAATAAATGTATGGAAGAGGGTAAGGTACCTAGGGATTGGCAGAGAGCATGCATAGTTCCTTTGTATAAAGGCAAAGGGGATAAAAGAGAGTGCAAAAATTATAGGGGGATAAGTCTGTTGAGTGTACCTGGTAAAGTGTATGGTAGAGTTATAATTGAAAGAATTAAGAGTAAGACGGAGAATAGGATAGCAGATGAACAAGGAGGCTTTAGGAAAGGTAGGGGGTGTGTGGACCAGGTGTTTACAGTGAAACATATAAGTGAACAGTATTTAGATAAGGCTAAAGAGGTCTTTGTGGCATTTATGGATTTGGAAAAGGCGTATGACAGGGTGGATAGGGGGGCAATGTGGCAGATGTTGCAAGTGTATGGTGTAGGAGGTAGGTTACTGAAAGCAGTGAAGAGTTTTTACGAGGATAGTGAGGCTCAAGTTAGAGTATGTAGGAAAGAGGGAAATTTTTTCCCAGTAAAAGTAGGCCTTAGACAAGGATGTGTGATGTCACCGTGGTTGTTTAATATATTTATAGATGGGGTTGTAAGAGAAGTAAATGCGAGGGTCTTGGCAAGAGGCGTGGAGTTAAAAGATAAAGAATCACACACAAAGTGGGAGTTGTCACAGCTGCTCTTTGCTGATGACACTGTGCTCTTGGGAGATTCTGAAGAGAAGCTGCAGAGATTGGTGGATGAATTTGGTAGGGTGTGCAAAAGAAGAAAATTAAAGGTGAATACAGGAAAGAGTAAGGTTATGAGGATAACAAAAAGATTAGGTGATGAAAGATTGAATATCAGATTGGAGGGAGAGAGTATGGAGGAGGTGAACGTATTCAGATATTTGGGAGTGGACGTGTCAGTGGATGGGTCTATGAAAGATGAGGTGAATCATAGAATTGATGAGGGAAAAAGAGTGAGTGGTGCGCTTAGGAGTCTGTGGAGACAAAGAACTTTGTCCTTGGAGGCAAAGAGGGGAATGTATGAGAGTATAGTTTTACCAACGCTCTTATATGGGTGTGAAGCGTGGGTGATGAATGTTGCAGCGAGGAGAAGGCTGGAGGCAGTGGAGATGTCATGTCTGAGGGCAATGTGTGGTGTGAATATAATGCAGAGAATTCGTAGTTTGGAAGTTAGGAGGAGGTGCGGGATTACCAAAACTGTTGTCCAGAGGGCTGAGGAAGGGTTGTTGAGGTGGTTTGGACATGTAGAGAGAATGGAGCGAAACAGAATGACTTCAAGAGTGTATCAGTCTGTAGTGGAAGGAAGGCGGGGTAGGGGTCGGCCTAGGAAGGGTTGGAGGGAGGGGGTAAAGGAGGTTTTGTGTGCGAGGGGCTTGGACTTCCAGCAGGCATGCGTGAGCGTGTTTGATAGGAGTGAATGGAGACAAATGGTTTTTAATACTTGACGTGCTGTTGGAGTGTGAGCAAAGTAACATTTATGAAGGGATTCAGGGAAACCGGCAGGCCGGACTTGAGTCCTGGAGATGGGAAGTACAGTGCCTGCACTCTGAAGGAGGGGTGTTAATGTTGCAGTTTAAAAACTGTAGTGTAAAGCACCCTTCTGGCAAGACAGTGATGGAGTGAATGATGGTGAAAGTTTTTCTTTTTCGGGCCACCCTGCCTTGGTGGGAATCGGCCAGTGTGATAATAGAATAGAATAGAATGGAGAAATGCGGAGCTCATGGAGGATGTAAACAGAGTGGAGCATGGTGACCATATTAGCGAGTCAGGTGGAGGGGGGGGGGGAGCTGTATGAGTTTTGGTCATAATTTGAAATGTCAGTATTAGTGAAACTCTGTAAAGCGAAATGCCATAAAGTGGGCCCTCCTGTACTTGCAGTTAGTTTTAGCACATCTATTGTTTTATATTTCTTGTGTGCCAACTATTTGTAACTAATAGACTTTGATGTTTCCAAATCAATGACCTAGTGGATTTTACCCAATTTTTCCAAAGTCCTTTAAATCAAGGTTTCTTAAATTTAAGGTTTTCCATATTATAAACGGTGGGGAACGAAAACCCTTACCATGGTTGGTTCACACCCAGAAGCAACCATTTTCTTTAAGCTCCAATAATCATTAATATAGGAACCCAGCATCTCAAGGTCATTATGTAGCATGGCTCCAGCAGCACGCAAGGCTAACTCTCGAAGCTGCGAGAAACATGATGTTATGGTTGGGTCACCAGCATACCAGTTGCGAATGACATTCTGCAGCAGATTTCTTGCAAGACGTACCTGAAAATATTGCACAGCACTGAATTAGCACAGACACTTTACAAAACGCGTAACCCTGAAATGCGAATAAATCTACATAAGCAATGTTAAGATATATTGTGAAGACAAGATACTGAGTAGATAAACAGTATAAATATGCACTGTTTATGTAATCTAAATTTATTATTATACAGGAAGCTGTAGGAATTTATATCAATTGCAGAGGAAGGGCTGTTGAGGAAGTTTGGACATTTAGAGAGGATAAGAGGCTAGAGAAAAAATAGGATGATTAGAAGGCTGAATAATCTTGGGTGGAGAGAAGGATGGGTAGGAATTATCCTGGGAAAAGTTAGAGGGGGCAAAGAAAGTTTTGTATGTGCAAGAGGCTTGGACATTCAAAAGGCTTGTGAAAGTGTATTAGGAGTGATGTTGGAGTGTCAGTAAGATAAAATTTATAAAATGAATCAGGGAAACCAATTAGCTGGACTAGAGTCCTGAAGAAGGGGTGGGGATGTTACAGTGTGATGTCAGCACAATCCTGGCAAGCCCGTGATTAACTGGTTGATGGTGAAAGTGTTTCTTCTTTTTCAGGTCACCCTAGCTCAGTGGAAGATGCCCAGTGTGTTAAACAAAAAACAAGAATTCAGTTATTTACTGTACAGTAAGACACCAAATGTCTGAACAAATTAACCAGAACTGGCACTGTCAACATTGTCAGGCCGTCGGGCCGGCTGGCTGGCCAGCCGTAAGCCATGCGTGTTGTAGGAGGCAACTAAAATGCTGGGAGCAAGGGGCTAGTAACCTCTTCTCCTGTATATATTACTAAATGTAAAAGGAGAAACTTTCGTTTTTCCTTTTGGGCCACCCCGCCTTGGTGGGATATGGCTGGTGTGTTGAAAGAAAGATTATAGAGGTATGGGTGTTTGTGGAAAACAATCAGGCTGCAGCATTATGGTTGAAAACAGCAGATATTATCAGGATACCCCAGGAATATGTTTAAAAGACAATATTCAAAATGCAGCTGCTAGTAAAGGCAAAGCAATTGCTCAACAAACAAAGAGATAGTAGAGGGCAATGAGTGACTAGCTCCCCTAAGGTCTACTATAAAAATAGTAGGAGTCTAAGAAATAAAACAGATGAGCTAAGATTACTTGCAAGTGCAGGTAATATATATATTATTGCTATAACAGAAACCTGGTTCAACTTGAAAGATAGAAAAATGCCTTCTGAATGCAACATACAGGGTTATAAACTATTCAACACAGACAGGGTCAACAGGAAGGGTGGTGGAGTGGCGATGTATGTCAGAGATAATTTAAACTGTTGTGTTAGACAAGATGTAAGATTAGAAATATCAGACACAGAATCTGTCTGGCTACAGGCTGTTCTTCAACTCTATATATCTTTGGTTAGGCCTCATTTAGATTATGCTGTGCAGTTTGGTCACTGTATTACAGAATGGATATAAATGCACTGGAAAACGTATAAAGGAGGATGACAAAGTTGATCCCATGTACCAGAAATTTTCCCTATGAGGATAGACTGATGGCCCTGAATCTGCACTTTCTAGAAAGGTGTAGAATTAGGGGGGATATGATTGAGGTGTAAAACAGGAATTAATATAGGGGATGTAAATAGCGTGCTAAAAATATCTAGCATAGACAGGACTCACAGCAATGGTTCTAAATTGGAAAAATTCAGATTCAGGAAGTATATGGGAAAGCACTGGTTTGGTAATAGAGTTGTGGATGAGTGGAACAAACTTACGAGTACTGTCATAG
Organism: Cherax quadricarinatus; assembly: GCF_038502225.1. Lineage (NCBI taxonomy): Eukaryota > Metazoa > Arthropoda > Malacostraca > Decapoda > Parastacidae > Cherax > Cherax quadricarinatus. The sequence continues at coordinate 24,022,607 of NC_091361.1, forward strand.
AAGCTAAGACATTGTGTAGTTTTAAAAATAGGTTGGATATATACATGAGTGGGTGTGGGTGGGTGTGAGTTGGACCTGACTAGCTTGTGTTACTAGGCTGGATGCTGTGCTCCTTCCTTAAGTGAATGTGACTGACCTGACTAGGTCAAGGGATTGGCTTAAGCCGGTGGGAGAATTGGACCTGCCTCGCATGGGCCAGTAGGCCTACTGCAGTGTTCCTTCTTTCTTAGGTTCTTATAAATGGTGCAAAGGCGACATTAAAACAATATCAAAGATGGGTGACACAAACCCACTACCATTAGAGTATGCTTCTTGTTTAGCGATGAATTCTTTTACTGATATGGTCTTAGGTAAGGTACTCAGTCGTTAAGTGAGGACAGGCTGTAGTGTAAATTGTACTAATTGTAATACTTTCATTTGTTTTTTTGTTACTTATCAACTGTAAGTCTTACTATAAAATTTTTGGCTACCTCTCTTTTGTAATAATGTAAAATAATGAATAATTAAAATTTACCATTCCATAACCTATGTCTAGTTTTAAGTAGTGTGTCAACGTTAGTATTGGTCTACCTGAAATGCTCAGACATGTTAATGGCTTTCATTGTACTTAACAATATTTTATTTCATGTAAATCACACTTTGTATACCATAAAAAGAAAAAAAAAATAGAATTTGAAGTATCAATGCATTATCTAAAATTGTACTATTGTTCATTCAGCTACCTCTCTTGTTGTACATTTAAAAACTCCTCTTAATAATCCATGTCTAGTTCTTTAGTAGTCTTTAAGCATTAGTATTAGTCTGCCCCAAAAAACTGCATAATTGTGGCTTTCTTTGGTGCCTAACAATATTATATTACATGTAAACTACACTACCTGTATACTGCAGAAAGGATATAAATTTTAATTTGTATTTATTTGTATAATCTTGCCCACGATACATTACACAATTGTTGAAAACTTGAAACTGATTGAATAAAATGTTCTCAAGTAATAAACAAAAATTTGTGAGAAAGCAAACAAAAATGTTGCTGAGAATATCCTGAAAAAAAATTAGAAAGTCTCTCGTTAAATCTAAAAGAAAACAAAACTGATTTTTTTTTTTCAGTTTATTTTTCTGATTTATATTCTGCTTAAATCCTTCCACAGTTCCATAAAAAAAAAATTATTTAGATGTTAAAAAATCCATTTTGATATAAGTACAAAAACAGTTGGCAAATTGGCACTTGCACAACACAAAATTAATACAAAAATCCTTCCTATTAGGATTTAAGCTAATCAAAACAGGCATTCATTAGTTATTATGTGGGAAACAATTTGCTTAATAAAATTGGAAAAATGAATTTTACACAGAAGAGAGTGAGTGACAAGCTGTGCTTCAACATAGCCCATCAGTGGTATAATCTGGAAACCAATCACAAAGGATATTCTATAGTAATTGATCTAGTTCCAATGATTCCAAGTTTTTAACTATTTCAGTAAAATTTCAAATTTACACCAACTCAGACTTGTGGGTTATCATCCTTATTATAGAATGTATGGAAGCCCTTTGATTGAACTTTGTATAGAAAGGGGTTTAGTTATAGGTAATACATATTTTAAGAAAAAGAGGATAAATAAGTATACACGATATGATGTAGGGCGAAATGACAGTAGTTTGTTGGATTATGTATTGGTAGATAAAAGACTGTTGAGTAGACTTCAGGATGTACATGTTTATAGAGGGGCCACAGATATATCAGATCACTTTCTAGTTGTAGCTACACTGAGAGTAAAAGGTAGATGGGATACAAGGAGAATAGAAGCATCAGGGAAGAGAGAGGTGAAGGTTTATAAACTAAAAGAGGAGGCAGTTAGGGTAAGATATAAACAGCTATTGGAGGATAGATGGGCTAATGAGAGCATAGGCAATGGGGTCGAAGAGGTATGGGGTAGGTTTAAAAATGTAGTGTTAGAGTGTTCAGCAGAAGTTTGTGGTTACAGGAAAGTGGGTGCAGGAGGGAAGAGGAGTGATTGGTGGAATGATGATGTAAAGAGAGTAGTAAGGGAGAAAAAGTTAGCATATGAGAAGTTTTTACAAAGTAGAAGTGATGCAAGGAGGGAAGAGTATATGGAGAAAAAGAGAGAGGTTAAGAGAGTGGTGAAGCAATGTAAAAAGAGAGCAAATGAGAGAGTGGGTGAGATGTTATCAACAAATTTTGTTGAAAATAAGAAAAAGTTTTGGAGTGAGATTAACAAGTTAAGAAAGCCTAGAGAACAAATGGATTTGTCAGTTAAAAATAGGAGAGGAGAGTTATTAAATGGAGAGTTAGAGGTATTGGGAAGATGGAGGGAATATTTTGAGGAATTGTTAAATGTTGATGAAGATAGGGAAGCTGTGATTTCGTGTATAGGGCAAGGAATCTTGTAGGAGTGAGGAAGAGCCAGTTGTGAGTGTGGGGGAAGTTCGTGAGGCAGTAGGTAAAATGAAAGGGGGTAAGGCAGCTGGGATTGATGGGATAAAGATAGAAATGTTAAAAGCAGGTGGGGATATAGTTTTGGAGTGGTTGGTGCAATTATTTAATAAATGTATGGAAGAGGGTAAGGTACCTAGGGATTGGCAGAGAGCATGCATAGTCCCTTTGTATAAAGGCAAAGGGGATAAAAGAGAGTGCAAAAATTATAGGGGGATAAGTCTGTTGAGTGTACCTGGTAAAGTGTATGGTAGAGTTATAATTGAAAGAATTAAGAGTAAGACGGAGAATAGGATAGCAGATGAACAAGGAGGCTTCAGGAAAGGTAGGGGGTGTGTGGACCAGGTGTTTACAGTGAAACATATAAGTGAACAGTATTTAGATAAGGCTAAAGAGGTCTTTGTGGCATTTATGGATTTGGAAAAGGCGTATGACAGGGTGGATAGGGGGGCAATGTGGCAGATGTTGCAAGTGTATGGTGTAGGAGGTAGGTTACTGAAAGCAGTGAAGAGTTTTTACGAGGATAGTGAGGCTCAAGTTAGAGTATGTAGGAAAGAGGGAAATTTTTTCCCAGTAAAAGTAGGCCTTAGACAAGGATGTGTGATGTCACCGTGGTTGTTTAATATATTTATAGATGGGGTTGTAAGAGAAGTAAATGCGAGGGTCTTGGCAAGAGGCGTGGAGTTAAAAGATAAAGAATCACACACAAAGTGGGAGTTGTCACAGCTGCTCTTTGCTGATGACACTGTGCTCTTGGGAGATTCTGAAGAGAAGCTGCAGAGATTGGTGGATGAATTTGGTAGGGTGTGCAAAAGAAGAAAATTAAAGGTGAATACAGGAAAGAGTAAGGTTATGAGGATAACAAAAAGATTAGGTGATGAAAGATTGAATATCAGATTGGAGGGAGAGAGTATGGAGGAGGTGAACGTATTCAGATATTTGGGAGTGGACGTGTCAGTGGATGGGTCTATGAAAGATGAGGTGAATCATAGAATTGATGAGGGAAAAAGAGTGAGTGGTGCACTTAGGAGTCTGTGGAGACAAAGAACTTTGTCCTTGGAGGCAAAGAGGGGAATGTATGAGAGTATAGTTTTACCAACGCTCTTATATGGGTGTGAAGCGTGGGTGATGAATGTTGCAGCGAGGAGAAGGCTGGAGGCAGTGGAGATGTCATGTCTGAGGGCAATGTGTGGTGTGAATATAATGCAGAGAATTCGTAGTTTGGAAGTTAGGAGGAGGTGCGGGATTACCAAAACTGTTGTCCAGAGGGCTGAGGAAGGGTTGTTGAGGTGGTTCGGACATGTCGAGAGAATGGAGCGAAACAGAATGACTTCAAGAGTGTATCAGTCTGTAGTGGAAGGAAGGCGGGGTAGGGGTCGGCCTAGAAAGGGTTGGAGGGAGGGGGTAAAGGAGGTTTTGTGTGCGAGGGGCTTGGACTTCCAGCAGGCATGCGTGAGCGTGTTTGATAGGAGTGAATGGAGACAAATGGTTTTTAATACTTGACGTGCTGTTGGAGTGTGAGCAAAGTAACATTTATGAAGGGATTCAGGGAAACCGGCAGGCCGGACTTGAGTCCTGGAGATGGGAAGTACAGTGCCTGCACTCTGAAGGAGGGGTGTTAATGTTGCAGTTTAAAAACTGTAGTGTAAAGCACCCTTCTGGCAAGACAGTGATGGAGCGAATGATGGTGAAAGTTTTTCTTTTTCGGGCCACCCTGCCTTGGTGGGAATCGGCCAGTGTGATAATAAAAAAAAAAATAATAAATATAGAATGTATCATCAATAATATTTTGAAGTCATCAGAAGAATAGAAAATGCCACTATTTATTCAATAAAATTGGCAAATTGGGACTTATGCCACCCAATGGCAGTGTGATCTTTGTGTTCAGGAAACAACACTTGTGGTGAAAATTTCAATCGTATCAGATAAGTCCTTCTCCAGTTATGGCACAGATTCCAATGATTCAAAGTCTTTTTTTTTTTTTTTAATTATTTTGCTACATCAACAAATTTGCCTGCATGCTAACAAAACTTAATAGATACTAACCTGGCCCTAAGATGCATCAACTACTAAATACAGTAGGGCCCCACTTACACAGCAGGTTAGGTTCCCGGCTACCGCCATAAAGCGGAAATCGCCGTAAAGTAGAGCACCCTTTTTTTCCACTTATAAATGCACATAAATACTAGATAACTAGTTTACACTAACATATATTAAGTTAACAACAGAACTAGGTATTAAAAACAATAAAAAAGTAAAATGCACATATACTTACCATAAAATATTTGTAGTCTCAATCTAGGGTGAGATGAGTAGCATTTATTGTAAGAAATCAAGTGTGGTATGTATGGTAGTCAGCCGGGCTACCATACCAGGCCATTCCACCCACACATAATATTCTATGACATTTAAGCATCCCAGAGCAATAAAATGCATATACACTTACCTTAAAATATTTGTAGTCTTAATGTAGGGTCAGAGGTGAGTAAACAAGATAAAACGAATAAATGAGAGAGAGAGAGAGAGAGAGAGAGAGAGAGAGAGAGAGAATGAGCACATGAGAGAGGACAGGCACAGAGTTATGTAAATAAACCAGGTGTACGCGAGTTTTGTAAACAAACCAGGTGAACACGTCTGGTTTGTGTACAAGTTACATTCTGTACAAGTTGTCTCTATGTTGATACGGTAGAATAAATAAAGAGGAACACTCCCATTCTCATGTAACACCATTTTCAGAAGAAATGACGCTCTGAGTGAAGGTATACAAAAGGAATAATTTTCTACAGTTACCCCCAGTAACACATTTTCTCTTATGTTAGACTAGACAAAACGTTATTTTTGCCATCATTTGTACAAGTCGTCTGGCTACCACATCTCATATTTATGTTAATTTATTCCACTGTGGGGTGCATTTATCATCTTTATATGTAATGTATCGTGTTTATTATGTAATTTTGAAAAAATATCATGGATGGATTAATGAAAATGTGTATATTAACGTAATATACAACATTTAATGAGACTCAGTGATTATTATTGAGGATTATTATTATCATTACTAATATGGGGTCTTGAGACATAAGACACTGATTTTAATGTGTACCTGCATGCCAGCATAATGTGTAAGTTTATTTAGGTACAGGTATACATAAGCATAATTATCAGAGTATATATATATAAAATATGAAATAACTTTTAAAAACACTTGAAATTTTGGAGTTTCCAGACATAATGGAGAGACGTGATGCTTAGGGGAGCTCACAGAGAATGTAAATAAACCGGGTGAGGTGCGGTGGCTGTGTTAGAAAGTCAGGTGGGGGAGCCGTATGGCGAGTTTTGGTCATAATTTGAAATGTCTTTATTAGCGGAAAGCTGTAAAGTGAAACACCGTAAAGCGGGGCCCTACTGTACTTTAGCTGCTGAGAAGAGGTAAACTGAAAATTAATTAGTGATGTTAAATGGGAATAATAGGTAGTAGGCTCATAGACAGCAACCACCCAGGGAAGTACTACCATCCTGCAAAGTGTAAAACAGAAACCCGTAATTGCTTTACATGATGGTAGGATTGCTGGTGTCATTTTTGTCTCTTATATGCATGCAAGATTTCAGGTATGTCTTGCTACTTTTACTTACACCTAGGTCACACTACACATGCATGTACAAGCATATATAAACTCACCCCTCTGGGTTTTCTTCTATTTTCTTACCAGTTCTTGTTCTTATTTATTTCTTATTTCCATGGGAAAGTGGAACAGAATTCTTCCTCTGCAAGTCATGCATGTCGTAAGAGGCAACTAAAATACTGGGAGCAAAGGGCTAGTAACCCTTCTCCTGTATACATTACTAAAGTTAAAAAGAGAAAGTTTTGTTTTTCTTTTTGGTCCACCCTGCCTCAGTGGGATATGGCCGGTTTGTTGAAAGAAACAAGAAATGGGAGTAAAAAATTTCACACTATTTTACAAATAAAACAGTGAAATCTGCAGTTACACATTTGAATTATACTCTCCAACTTAAAATAAACTAAATATACAACTTGTATAAAGTGAGGATTACTGTATAAAGAAAACATTACTCAAACATACCTTGCCTGTGTAAAGTAAGAGAAGATGCTGATTAATGGAGGTGACAAATGTGTGGGAGAGAGGAATGTTATAAGTGGAGACCGTGACTGGTGTTCCCTGGCTGCTCACACCAAGCTTCCCTCCTCCAACAAGACCACCAACCTAACAATAAACTTCATTATAAACATGAGAAATATGAAACACACAGTGTTATATCAATAAATGAAAATATATTATATTCATGGAAAGTGCTAAACCCAGAAGGGTAATTCAGCTCTGATATTAAGAGACAGCATAGTGAAAGCAACAACTAAAGCTGTGCTTTTTATTTGCCTTACCTTTAAATACAAATATGTATAGTGGTACCCCGAGTTTTGAACAGCTCCCAATTGGAAAAATTATCTAAGTGTATTTTTGTAAGTGCTTTTGTAAGTGTATCTTTGGGGGTCTGAAATGGATTAATCTAATTTACATTGTTCCTTATGGGAACAAATTCATTCGGTATTGGCATTCGAACAGTCTTCTAGAACAAAATAAGTTCATAACTCGAGGTACCGCTGTACAAGTCTATTTCAACACGATACAATGTTTGTACAATAACGTGATATTTAAATGCATGTCAAGAGTCCATGGTTATGCAGAGTATTTTGGGCAAGCTTAAGGGGCATGTAATTTAATTTTTCCACTGTAATCTACCTTGTCCATAATTACTATCATACTTGCTTTGTCTGTTTCGTAAGATGAAGTCTAGAATCGTTTTTTAATTCATGGTATAACTTAACACATCTTTGAGGACAATTGGCTCAGACCTCTGTAACCGTGGCCCGTGACCTGGTGGCAAAAACTCTCACTTCATGCGGTCCGGGTTCGATTCCAGGCTGGGTGGAAACACTGGGCGTGTTTTCTTACACCGGTTGTCTATGTTCACCCATCAGTAAAATGAGTACCTGGGTGTTAGTTGACTGGTGTGGGTCACATCCTGGGACAAAACTGACCTAATCTGCCCACAATGCTCTGCATAACAAGTGGCTTTCTATATACAGTGGACCCTCGGGTAACGGTGGCATTGGCTAACGCTAAAATTGGATAGTGGCATGTTTTTGCATCAAAATACTGGCTCGGATAATGCCCAAAAACTCGGTTAAGGGCATTCATCCTGAACGTGTCCGTGCAGCCTGAACCCATGTACAGGTAGTGTGCCATTGTTTACAAGCCAGGGAGGACGATTCCTTGCATTCTATTCGATTCTTATGACCAGAGTCTTTGGTAAGATGGGTAAGGATAGAAATATTGGAAAATGGTGGGAGGGGGGAGTGAGGTAGGATATAAAAGGGTTGGAGGGGGGAGTGAGGTAGGATATAAAAGGGGGGGAGGGGGGAGTGAGGTAGGATATAAAAAGGTGGGAGGGGGGAGTGAGGTAGAATATAAAAGGTAAGTGCCCAACCACTTTGGTGCAATTTAAAAAGTGTATGTGAAATAATAGAATATTCTTGAAGGGGTATAATACTAACCCATCAGAGTCACATAGATATAACAGATATATAGGTACATGACTCTGAATTATTGGTAGTAGATATACAAGTTGCAATTGCTTTCTTCGTTTTTTTTTTGCGATTGCATAACGAATATTTAAACGACAAGACAGGGCGGTAATCTGGACAGTTCGTAAAGAATTACTTGACATGTTAGCTTCTTTCTAGGTGGTGTCCCGCCATAGTAAATGTAGCATATTTATGACAGTAGATGTAGAAGTAGAAATGTTATACAAGATATTTCCCTAATTAGGGGCGATAATTTTCTTAGTAGACATAGAAGGGTTCTGGTGTTACCCAATCATCTTCATCTGCAGGGAGGTTGCTCAAGATCATTGGTCGTGGTAATCGTCTTTATGGATGAAGCGATGCACCCTCTGTGGGAGTCATTCTTTGGGTCCTGTGAGGAGGAGTATTAATGATATAGCCAGTGGTATTTTCAACTTGGAGAGGATGTTTTCTATCTGGTATGTAGAGTTCTTGCATTGCATAGAGTTGTCTCTTCTTCAGCATATCAAGGTGTACATTTAAGGCAGTAATATCCTGTTGTACGTGTAAATCTGCCATTTTGACTCTGTCTCTCCTCCTGGTACCCGTAATAAAGCAGAGAGCTCTATTCTGGACCCGTTGCAACTTTAGCATGTTGATCTTTGTTGTTAACGACATTGGGACACATGGGTATTCGAGTACTGGTCTTATCATCATTTTATACAGATGTTTTTTTGACATGTGAAGGGGTTTGATTAAATCTAAAGAGACTGCTAAGACCGGCTTTGGCTATGTTGATCTTTTTATTGACGTGAGATGTTGAGTGGAGCAGCCTGTCTATTTCATATCCCAAGATCTTGTTAGGATTTCTAATGGCTCTAGGTGTACCTCTGATGGAGATACCCCCCCCCCTTATCTTCGATGGTTGATGCAAAACATCCTATCATGCTAACCAGGACTTTGTCAGGGTTAGTCGTAATTCTCCATTTCTTTTCCCAATTGGATGTTCGACGAAGCTCAATATTCATTTTTTCTGTGACTCTTTCATATTTGTATTTTCCTGTTACAGGAGTTGACGGATAGACAGATAAACAGGGAGCTTGACAGACAAATAGACAGACAGACAGACATGTTTGTATACCAGCGAAAACAAAGTGAGGGCGATGCTCATCAAATATCACCTCTAATCTTTTCTTATCAGCTGCACCCTCCCCCACCCTCGTGTATGTTCATCAAACGTCAGCTCTTATCAGATGTTATCTCATCTTATTATGTCACTGTCAGGGATGGACTTTGTTTTTCATGCTTCAAGGGAACTTATTGTTACCTATTATGTATTATGCCGCCGCCGCTGCCTCCTCCTCCTCCTTATTACATACTTCCACATATCCAAAACATTGCTGAGACCTATAAATACTTTGTACAGTGGAACCTCAAAAATCGAACTGCTCCCAACACAACCAATTATGTAAGTGTATTTTTGTAAGTGCTTTTATAAGTGTATTTTTGAGGGTCTGAAATGGACTAATCTAATTTACATTATTCCTGATGGGAATAAATTCATTCGGTAAAGGCACTCGAACAGCCTTCTGGACCGAAGAAAGTTCGATATTTGAGGTTCCACTGTATATATTCCAAGACAATAATAAATGACCAAGGCAGGTGTAAATGTCCACCTCTCAGTGTGTTTGTGACAATTTGAGTACAATTTCAGTACCTAATACTGTACTAGTGTCAGAACAAAGATTGGTTATGAAATGACAAGAACTACTACAAATTGTAATTATACGAACATAAAAATTACATAAAATATGAAAAATAGAAAAAAAGGTATATTGGCAACACTTCTGCAAGTGGATAAATTAGACACATGAGCAACTCTTGGGTTGCACATGTGTCTAATTTATCAACGTGTCGGTTCTGTGAACCATTCATCTACACTTCTGCAAGTGGCAGGAGAAGGTTGTCTTGAGGGACTCAAGGAGTACAAGGAGGTCATCATAGAGTTTACTTAGGAACCTAATATTGTAATTGAGAACTGTAATATGTCTGGCCTTACTTAGGACAATGCTGGCATGAAATGCTGTGTAATAGAGGCAGTTACTTTCCATTAAATTTTAATTAGGAGTTAGATTATATAGATTTAGATCCGAGTCTATTTAATCATTCAGCATTTAGGTTAAATGGTAATTATTTATATTATTTATAGTATGTTGAGCACCAATAATGATATCTGTAATAAGGGGATGTTTGGACAATTGTGTAGTTAATGTTGGTTAAGTAGAACATAATAGACATAATGAACTTAAGTGCTGACAATGTTTTAAGCTATTAATGAACTATAGTATTTACTATGTATAAAGCAATTAACACGAAATTATAAGATAATGTAGCACCAGACAATGACTTGTTATTGCAGTTACTAGAAAAAATATGCACAGATGCTAGAAAAAATATGCACAGTTTTAGATTAAAGACTACGTATATGGATTTTATCAGTGATATAATAATAATATTGTAACAACAGATATTAACCCTTTCAGGGTTGGTGCCATACTAGTACGGCTTGCACACCAGGGTTGGTGCCTTACTTTCACGCATAAATTCTAGCTCCTTCAAATCTAGCAAGAGAAAGCTGGTAGGCCTACATATGAAAGAATGGGTCTATGTGGTCAGTGTGCAAAGTATATTTTCAGTGTATTTTCACATGGTATTTATGGTTGTATTCTAGTTTTCTGGTCTCATTTTAAAGAATGGAAGATATATTACAGAAATTGAGATGATTTTGATTGGTTTTACAATGAAAAGTACCTTGATATCGAGCTAAAAGTTCGACTTTTGCCAAAGTTCAAAAGTAAACAAATCATGCCATGAGTCCAATACACATCAACTGGTGAGTCTAATCTTCTTTCACAAGTGCGCTGATATTATTTATACCATTTCTACACTAATGCAGTAGTCTGCATAACAATAAATCTCCTATTTTTTTGTATGAATAAAAATTCAAAGTGGAAAGCAAAAGAAATGTAACAGAGGCCTGGGGACGTGACTAATGAACAGAAAAAAATGTTATTTTAGTGCCAAGAATGTCTGTCTTGTTTATTCTGGACCCTATTTGGAAATTGGCATCATCTGAAATTTGTGTGAAACTGGCAAAATTGCCAATTTCTGACCACATTATTGGATAGTTGAAATCAGTAAATGGGTGGTTTCTTGTACTCATTCGATAGAAAAAGTGGAGTTCTGGTGAAATAGTTACAATTTTTGTTGACTGGTACAATGGAATTGGCCGATAATAGGGCTTAAATTGGGGGAAATCCAGATTTTTTCTATTGTGTGCACACTGACCACCCAGATCTATTTTCTCAGATGTAGGCCTACCAGCCTTCTCGCGCTAAATTTGACGCCGCTAGAATTTTGGCGTAGATCTACGGTTTGGACCCTGAACGTAAAGCCATAGATCTATGGGACGGACCCTGAAAGGGTTAATAATATGGCTCTGGGCCACAGTGTAGGTAGCCGGTAGGTGTAGCCCAGGCGGGCTACACCTACTGGCTACCTACACTGACTTCCTACAAATAAATACTACTCACCTCTCTTCCTATATTAAGACTACACATATGTTAAGGTAAATAATGAGTGTACTGTATGTGTATTTTACCTCTCTGGGATGTTTTAAATACCTTATATTAAGTATGAGATGGGGAGCCAGGGCTACCTACACCTGGGCTACCTGCACCTGGGCTACCTGCACCTGACTTCCGACAAATAAGTACTACTCGCCTCTCTCCCTACATTAAGATTATGAGTACTTTAAGATAAGTATTGAATGTACTGTAAATGTATTTTACTTTGTGTTTTTAATGCCTAGTTCTATTACTAACTTAATATAATTTAATGTAAACTTGTTGTCTGTAATTTATATGCATTTATAAATGGAAAAAAATGGCGTTCTGCTTTCCGGCGATGTCTGCTTTCCGGCGACAGCCTGGAACCTAACCCGCCGTATAAGTGGGGCCCTACTGTACAGTTACATAGATTATCATGCGTAACAGCATATGTGTAGAGAACCTAGGATAACCCAAAAAAGTCAGACAGAGTCACTTATTTCCACTGCCTTCACTCAGAGCGTCATTTCTTCTAAAAATGGTGTTACATGAGAATGGGAGTGTTCTTCTTTATTTATTCTTCTGTATCAATGTAGAGACAACTTGTATACAATGTAACTTATACACAAACCAGACATGTACACTTTGTTTGTTTACAAAACTTGCGTTCGCCTGATTTGTTTACGTAACTCTGCGCCTGTCCTCCCTCATGTACTCATTCTCTCTCTCTCTCTCTCTCATTTATTCATTTTATCTCGTTTACTCATCCATGACCCTACATTAAGACTACAAATATTTTAAGGTAAGTAATGAGTGAACTGTATATGCATTTTATCGCTCTGGGATGCTGAAATATCATAGAATAGTATGTGTGGGTGGAATGGCCTGGTATGGTAGCCCAGCTGACTACCATATATACCACACTTGATTTCTTACAATAAATACTACTCATCTCACCCTAGATTAAGACTACAAATATTTTAAGGTAAGTAATGAGTGAACGGCATATGCATTTTATTGCTCTGGGATGCTGAAATATCATAGAATATTATGTGTAGGTGGGGTGGCCTGGTATGGTAGCCTGGCTGACTACCATACATAACACACTTGATTTCTTACAATAAATACTACTTGTCTCACCATAGATTAAGACTACAAATATTTTAAGGTAAGTAATGAGTGCACTATGTGTGTGTATTTTAATTTTTTATTGTTTTTTGATGCCTAGTTCTATTGCTAACTTAATATATGTTAGTGTAAACTTGTTATCTAGTATTTGTATGCATTTATAAGGGGAAAAAAGGGTGTTCCACTTTACGGCGATTTCTGCTTTGCCGAGGTAGCCTGGAACCTAACCTGCCATATAAATGGGGCCCTACTGTATACACAAATACAGTTACATAGATTATCATACATCGCAGCATGTGTTAAGTACCTAGGATAACCCAAAAATGTCAGAGTGACTTAAGTATTTTCATTGGGGTCCTTTTACATTTACACTTAATACAGTGGACCCCCGGTTTACGATATTATTTCATTCCAGAAGTATGCTCAGGTGCCAGTACTGACCGAATTTGTTCCCATAAGGAATATTGTGAATTAGATTAGTCCATTTCAGACCCCCAAACATACACATACAAATGCACTTACATAAATACACTTACATAATTGGTCGCATTGGGAGCTGATTGTAAACCGGGGGTCCACTGTATATTTACTTTTATTCTTACACCTTAATATTTACACTTACCTTGGAGATGTTAGTTTAATTAATTCGTTTGATGGAGGAGATGCTGGCAGAGGTTTAGAGTAGTAGAAGATAGCAGGCAGGTGTATGCTCAGCGAATGTGCACACATCCAATAACATTGGAGAGTTACTCTCGTGTCGTTTTTCTATCGCTTACTTACTACACTGTTAATTCCACACTTTATCACTGGCTGGCAATATAGCCTTTATCGATACCTGCTGCTTTAGTATCATACATGTCGTAGAATCACTTATTCACTGAAGAAGGCACATTCTCCCCTCTCTCTTCCTCCTCCACTTTGGTACTTTGCTACGAGTTTTTTCTTGAATTTTATTGTGTTTCTTTCCTTCTTTATCACAGGGCTGGCACTAGAAACTTCCATTGGGCCCATGGTGGCTTATTTAGCAGTTACAAGCACTAAAGACACTGGAATAATACAAAATATATCGCAGGTACACTTGGAATCAACCGAAACGGCTTGTAAACACTGGCACACTGGCTGTACATGGAGTCTTGGAGTGGCTGAGCCCGCTCAGGCCACCGCGCTCTGGCCCCATGGACAAGTTTGGGACGAATGTCGTTAGATGAATTTTTCACCATTGGTAGAGCCATTTTTTTTATGCCAAAGAGCTCCGTTAGATGAATTTGCCATTACTTGATGCCGCCATTAGTTGAGGGTGCACTGTATGTCTGAAACACCGGCTCATAAGGTGTATGTATACAGCCGAAACAGTCAAAAGGTTAAATTAAGTCGGCCCATAATGCCTAGGCATAATAGAGGCTCTCTTTGCACTGCACCCAATTATTGTAAATACATAGCCACAATGTACTACTTGCAAATAAATAAATAAATCTGAATCTGAATTTGAATGTGTGCCATGAAAGTTCTTCATATGCTCTCTAGGTTAGCAATTTCCCCTGCCTTGAATAGTTATAAAGCCATGTTGTGAGTGCTGATAGTTATGAAGCCAAGAAGGAAACAAGGAAGACAACAGACCTGGTCCTGCCATCCACCACCAGTTGTCAGCCACTGTTCGATGCAGAGTGTGGCATGGATGAGGTGTGAGGGTCTGGGTGCTGGATGACCCAGCAACACAACAATGGCTGACAACAACGTTCCTGCCAGGAGGCTGCTACCTCCTAGTCCTGAACCTTGGGGTAAGTGCGACCACACCTCAACCTCCAAACCACCATCATACCTACAGTAAATAATAATAATAATAATAATAATAATAATAATAATAATAATAATAATAACACATAATAATAATAATAATAATCATAATAACATAATAATAATAATAATAATAATTATTATTATTATTATTAATTATTATTATTAATTGTTAGTTACAGCAAATAAAGATAGAGAGAGTTCTAAGTACAGAAGTGTTTTTCATTATATAAAATAACAGTGAGCATTCCAGAAAAGAGTAACAAAGTGAAATTTACACTAAATGAAATTTCAACTGAACAAAATGCACAGCAACTGAAAGTAACATTAGACAAACTTTACACTACATCAAATTTCAACAGATGCCATTTCAAAATAGGGTCCAGAATAAACAATTCAGATATTCCTGGCAATAAAATAACATTTTCTCTGTTCATTAGTCACATCTCCAGGCCCCTCTTATATTACTCTCGCTTACTATTTGGAATTTGTATTCACACAAAAAATAGAAGATTTACTGTTATGCATACTACTGCATTATTGTAATAACTGTATAAATAATGTCAACTCATTCTTGACTGCATATTGGAATTTGGACTTGCAGGCACACAGGCACTGTATAATCTCAGTTACATTGAGGGCGTTCTTCCTACTTCCTGGACCAATAGTCTCATTGTGCCTATCCCTAAGCCCCAACAGCCTGATACATTTAGGCCGATCTCCTTAACTAGTTGTCTTTGCAAAACTTTTGAAAGAATGATGCTTAACAGATTGTACTACAGAATCAGACATCAACTTTCCCCCTACCTCTATGGGTTCATGAAAGGTAAAAGTGTGCAGAACTGTATTTCCACCTTTCTCACTGCACACACCTCTACTAGTTTTACCACTTTTCTTGATCTAAAATCTGCATTTGATATTGCAAACAGAACCGTTATACTACATGAACTAGCCAAAATGAATATTGGTGGTAGCTTACTCTGCTGGATAATAGGATACCTGTCAAATAGAGTATCCTCTGTCCTTTACCAAGGCTTCAGAAGTGATTCTAAAGAAATGTCTTTAGGTACACCGCAGGGAGGAGTTCTTAGTCCCATGCTATTTAATATTCTGATTAATGCTCTCCTAAATGCTCTACCTGCCTCACCTAAACATATAGCTATAAGCTATGCTGATGATATCATGATCCATACAACAGGGCATAAGAAGATGAATACCATTCTTAATGAAGTTCAAGCAATTTGTAATCGACTAGGCCTCATAATATCTTCCTCTAAAACAAAGATATTAACAAGCAAACGACATCCCCCACCCATCTATTTGCAGGGTGAAATCATTAGCTACGTTAAAACTTACAGATATCTTGGTGTAGATGTACCCTTTAACAAATCCACTATACCACAACTAAACAAGAAATGTAAAGCTAGGCTAAATGCTCTCAAAGCTGTTGCTGGCTACAATCCCAACTATGGTGCTAATGTGAGAATCGTGAGAATGATGTACATAGCCTATGTTAGGTCCTTAATTGATTATGCTGCTCCCATGTTGATATTAGCTAGAGAAAGTTCCCTCCGACCCTTGGAGTTAATGCAAAATGAAGCTCTCAGGACTATTCTTGGCTGTCCCAGATCTACAAAAGTTCTTAACATGAGGAAGGAGCTTGGTATTTCTAGTATCAGTGATAGGATTGTTGAAATTAACACTGTACTCGGTATTAGAATGTTGAGAAACGAACCAGACACTGTCACAGTGAATCTTACCAAGTGTCTAGAGGTAAATACACACAGATCTAAATGGATTGTGAAAACGTGCAATTGCATTAAGTTTTATAACCTGCATGAACTGTATCACTGTAGGCAACAAGAGCATTTCACCCCTCCATGGAAGATGTGTTCATTTAATATCACATACCTACAAGTCCCTCCCAAGAAGCTCATTGCTAGTAATCCCTTCCTTAAATCTCTTGTTAGAGCAACTGCTCAAGAAGAAATTTTTCGCCTAGCTGGTAGTAATAAGTTATCACAAGTTATATACATTGATGGATCTAAACAGGAGTCTTCTGGCAGGGCTGCATCTGCTCTTGTTGCCACCTCCCTAGTTAAGAACGATAATAAATTTGTTGAGTAAGGCATAAGAATTAACAACTGGGCGTCTACACTGCAAACTGAATTGTTTGCAATCCTAATGGCGCTAAAGCTAACCTATGATACTGAGCTTGACTATATCATCATTACTGATTCTATGTCATCATTGAAGGCTCTTGGCTCATATAATGACTCCAACAACATGCTCATTGGGGAAGCCAGGTATAGATACTCAAAAATTAGGGACAAAGGAATTAATGTACAATTGCTATGGATCCCATCACACATTGGATTACTCCTTCATGATAAAGTTGATATGTTAGCCAAGAAGAGTATCCAGAAGGAGAACGTAGAATATAACTTTGGTATAACTGTGTCTAGCATTAGGAATAATATTAGGAGAGAAGTAAATAATGAAGATGATTGTTATAGGAATGCAGTTAGAAGCCTGAGTAGATCTATAACCCACTATGATAACATGAACGTAGATAAGTATGTTTATGGAGCAACTTGCAATGTGAACAGACTGACTGATGTTGTAGTGGCCAGGCTTAGGCTTGGTTACAAGTACTTCTGGCAGTTTGGGAGACACACAGATGATGATCAAACTAAATGTAAATTATGTGATCAGGCATATGGTCACTCTCTTGAACACTATGTGCTTAATTGTCCACTTATTGAAGAATACAGAGACAGACAGTATAATAACCTATGTGACATGTCAAGATATCTTATTAATGAAAATAAGATACCAGATATACTAAGCAAATTTCCTAAATTTGCTTGTAACAGATAAGTGAACTATAGATATGTAGATATAAATCCATATGTATTCCTGTTAACCCTTTGGGGCCTAGTTCCTAGGCCTTTTGTGTATCCACATGCTCTCGCGCTACCGTCCACAGGATGGATATGGGGTGCACAATAAACTAGCCACTTCGGTGGCAAAATCTAAGGCACACAAGTATTAGACAGTGACGTCAATTGTTTACTCTTGAACATTGCTAAAGAATCGAACATTTTTGCTAGTGTGAGCGCAATTTCAAGGTACTTTTCGTCATCAAAGCAATGAAAATCATATCTATTTCCATTCTATCATATGAGACAAAAGAAATGAGAATACAACCCTAAAAACCATACGAAAATACACAGCTATGGATCCGCTAAGGGCTGAGAAGTGAACTCCGTTATTTATGGTCTGATTTCTTTCATTTTTGGTGTATGTTAAGAAGCATCTTTCCATTATACATTGCCCAAGTTTCATTATGATAGCCCAACAAACAACTGAGAGAGAAAAAAGAAATTAATAATAATAATAATAATAATAATAATAATAATAATAATACAGTAGAGCTCCACTTTACGGCGTTTCATTTTACAGTGTTCTGCTAATACGGTCATTTCAAATTATGACCAAAACTCTCTATATGGCTCCCCACACCTGACTTTCTAAAATGGTCACCGTGCCCCACCCGGTTTGTTTACATTCTCCATGACCTCTGAAAGCACCACGCCTCTCCATTATGTCCGGAAACTCCAAAATTTCAAGTGTTTTTAAAAGGTATTTCACATTTTATTTATACACGTACTCTGATAATTATACTTATGTATACTGTACCTAAATAAACTTACACACTGTGCTGGAGTGCAGGTACACATAAAAAACAGTAAGAGTGTCTTATGTCTTGAGACACCATATTATTATTGATGATGATGATGATGATGATGACGATGATGATTGATGACTGATGATGATTGATGATGATTGATGATGATTGATGATGACTGATGATTGATGATGATTACCGAGTCTCATTAAATGTCGTATATTACATTACTATACATATTTTCATTAATCCATCTATGTTATTTTTTCAAAATTATATAATAAATATAATACATAACATATAAAGATGATAAATACACCCCACAGTAGAATAAATAAACATAAATATGAGAAGTGGTAGCCAGACGACTTGTACGAGTGATGCCATATTAGTAATAATAATAATAATCAATGAATCTCATTAAATGTCACATATTACGTTAATAAAGTAGGGCCCCGCTTTATGGCGTTTTGCTTTTCGGCATTCCGCTAACAGGATCATTTCAAATTATGACCAAAACTATCTTTACGGCTCCCCCCACCTGACTCTAGTACGGCCATCATGCCCCACCTGGTTTGTTTACATTCTCCGTGAGATTCTTAAGCACCAACTCCAAAACTCCAAAATTTCAAGTGTTTTTAAGTTATTTCATATTTTATGTATACTCTGATAATTATACTTACGTATACCTGTACCTAAATAAACTTACATACTGTGTTGGCGTGCACGTACACATTAAAATCACTAAGAGTGTCTTATGCCTCGAGACACCATATTAGTAATAATAATAATAATCACTGTTAATATACATATTTTCGTTAATCCATCTATGATATTTCTTCAAAATGATATAATAAACACAATACATAACATATAAAGATGATAAATACACCCCACAGTAGAATAACATTTTCTCAAGTCCAACATAAGAGAAAATGTGTTACTGGGGGTAACTGTATAAAATCACTCCCTTCATATGTAAGTTTATTCAGGTATACACAAATATAGTTACATAGACTATCATACATAACAGAATATGTGTAAAGTACCTAGGATAACCCAAAAAAGTCAGGGTGACTTATTTCCATTCCCTTCACTCAGAGCATCATTTCTTCTAAAAATGGTGTTACATGAGAATGGGAGTGTTCCTCTTTGTTTCTTCTACAATATCAATGTAGAAACACCTTGTACACAATGTAACTTGTACACAAACCATACGTGTATGCCTGGCTTGCTCACAAAACTTGCGTTCGCCTGGTTTGTTTACATAACTCTGCACCTGTCAGATAAGATAAGATAAGATAAGATTTCGTTCGGATTTTTAACCCCGGAGGGTTAGCCACCCAGGATAACCCAAGAAAGTCAGTGCGTCATCGAGGACTGTCTAACTTATTTCCATTGGGGTCCTTAATCTTGTCCCCCAGGATGCGACCCACACCAGTCGACTAACACCCGGGTACCTATTTGCTGCTAGGTGAACAGGACAATAGGTGTAAGGAAACGTGTCGGAATTTCCACCCGCCGGGAATCGAACCCGGGCCCTCCGTGTGTGAAGCGGGGGCTTTAGCCACCAGACCACCGGGCCCCCTCATGTACTCATTCTCTCTCTCTCTCATTTATTCGTTTTATCTCGTTTAATCACCCCTGACCCTACATTAAGACTACAAATATTTTAAGGTAAGTAATAAGTGAACTGAATATGCATTTTATCGCTCTGGGATGCTTAACCCTTTCAGGGTCCAAGGCCAAAATCTGAAGGGGTGCCCCAGTGTCCAAGAAATTTTGAAAAAAAAAAAAAAAAAAAATTCTTACAGAATTAAAGATAATATTTTTGTGAAGGTAATAAAACAAAAAAAAAATATTCTGACCAGTACTTACCGAGATACAGTGGCGGGAAGTTGACACAAAATGACCAGGTGGCGGCAACATCAGTGACCTCCGCAAAATCACATTTTTTTTATTTTACGCATTTTATACATTTTTCTTTTCTTTTCTAATTATTTTCTTTTTCTAGTAACATTTGCAGCCTGTGAGCCCAATATAATGTATATTGTATAAGTGTACACTCACTGTATTCAACACAATAGCTGCACTAATTTGTTTTTCATTATATTGCTTACAAAACTTGTTTACAAGTTTATTGCAAACAAAATGATGAAAATATTAGTGTGGTTATTGTGTTGAATACAATGGTACCATATGGTACAATGGTGCCATAGGGTGCAATGGTACCATACAGTACAATTGTGCCATATGGTACAATGGTACCATATGGTATATGGTATAATGGCACATAATACAATGGTACCATATGATACAATGGTACCATATGGTAGAATATGGTACAATGGCACCATTTGGTACAATGGTACCATATGATACAATGGTACCATATGGTGCAATGGTACCATATGGTACATTGTACCATACAGCACAATGATACCATATGGTTCATTGTACCATATGGTGCTATATGGTACTGTTGTATTCAACACAATAAACACACTTATATTTTCATCATTATTTTGTTTACAATAATTGTTTACAACAAAAATATGCAAAAATGTTGTATATTAGTAATGTTCTATTATATATTTACAAATGTACAGGAACTCAGCATGTTCCTTGAGGTGGATGACAAAGCACTTTATCTCGGAAACTGCTGAGTCAGTAGCTAGCTTGCGTCGTCACTCACTCAGTCTTGGCTGGTGTCTCATGCCACCAACACCTCCTATTGACCATATGGTACACGGTATCATATGTTACAGGGTACCATATGGTACATTGTACTATATGGTATAGGGTACCATGCAGTACAGGAAAACATATGGTGCAGGGTACCATATTGTGCATGGTACCATATGGCACAGGGTACCATATGGCACAGGGTACCACATGGCACAGGGCACCATATGGTACAGGGTACCACACAGTACAGATACAAGGATCCCTATGGAAATAAGTCACCCTGATTTTTTTGGGTTATCCTAGGATTTTATACATAGGCTGCTATGTATAATAATCCATGTAATTGTATTTCTGTACACCTGAATAAACTTACTCAAGAGCATGTGGCATCGTAAGTAAGTTTATTTAGGTATACACAAATAAAGTTACATAGAGTATCATACTTAGCAGCATATGTTTGGAGAACCTAGGATAACCCAAAATAAGTCAGACAGACTTATTTGCATTAGGGTCCCTGTACCCTGTACTATATGGTATAATGTACCATATGATATAATGTACCATATGATATATTGTACCATATGGTATAATGTACCATATGGTATAATGTACCATATAATACAATGTACCATATAGTACAATGTACCA